>NW_010528422.1:0-1989 GCF_000687285.1 Phaethon lepturus | reverse complement strand
CAAAGACGAAAGCATGATGCAAATCAAATAATCTTTGCAAATCATGACCTGCAACTGTTATTATCTCAAGCCTTGTTCCCCAAGTTGGGTGCCAAAAAAGGACTGTCGTGGTTTAGCCCCAGCCGGTAACTAAGCACCACGCAGCAGCTCTCTCACTCCCCCTCCCCCAGTGGGATGGGGGAGAGAATTGGGAAAAAACTCATGATAAAAACAGTTTAATAGGACAGAAAGAGAGAAGGAAACAACAATGATAACAACAATAATACCAACAAAAGAATGTACAAGAACAAGGGATGCCCAGTACAGCAATAGGTCACCACTCAGTGATCGATGGCCAGTCCCCAAGCAGCAATTCCTGCCCGCCGGCCAACTCCAGTTTATGTACTGGGCATGGTGTTATATGGCAGGGAATATCCCTTTGGCCAGTCTGGGTCAGCTGTCCTGGCTGTGTCCACTCCCAGCTCCCCGTGCACCCCCAGCCTTCTTGCTGGCAGGCCAGCACAAGAAACTGGACTCTCCTTGACTACTTAGCAACACCTCAAAACATCAGCACGTTATCAACATTTTCTCATCCCAAATCCAAAACACAGTCTCACACTAGCTTCTGTGAAGAAAATTAACTCTATCATGGCTGAAACCAGGACAATAGAGTTCTGGACTAGAATAAACATTAAAATGCTTAGACTTCTAGCAGTAACATCTCTTGTATCTCTCTCTCTAATCTTATATCAGTTTTTCTATATCACAATGGATACATCTGATCAGTTGGACTATATGACCTCTAGATGTCCCTTTGAACCTCAACCATTCTGTGACATACAAAAACCCACAGTTGACTCATCCCCAAAAAACCAGATTGAATTTAAAATCACTGGTCCATCTTTCTTCATTGCCTTTAGATCCATTGTTCTCTGGAGTCAAAATCTAAAAATACACAACTTACCTGAATTTTCAAATTTGTAATATCCAAGTTTAGGTAAAATGTGATCCGATTATTTAATTAATGTCTTATTCTCATTCTCTTCCAATGCGGTACTGTGATGACTACCCTTAGCCTCAAAGAGAGCATCACTTCTGGTCCTGCCACATAAAGCAGAACAATGTGGGACTACACATCCATTTCCCAGCTGATCTGTTGAATGTTTAAACTAATTATTAGCAATCTTAAGAGAGGAAAAAAAACCCAACATGATTCCTCTTGTCTTTGCAGGAATGAATTGGAGCAGACAGATTGAATCTACTGCCAAGGTTAAACCCTTTATTTTCAATGACACCAATTATTCTGAGCACAAATGCTTTAATTATCTCAAGCAGGCAATTAATAAGTTGAATTCAAAAAATCTGGCACCACTATGAGTGGTCCAGCATTCAAATTCTTTTCTCCTTAAAGATATAAACCATGAAACCTTTAAAAAAGTTTTCCAGCTTCCATTTTAACAGCCAAAGCGGTTGAGGATTTTCTAACTCTTTATTTAATGATCATTCAATTTAATGCCATGAGAAGTATGTTGACAAGAGGAAAAGCTGAGCTCCCTGGTTCATAACAAAACGTTGCCATAAAGGTAAACTAGCATGCTATAGCTTTTTGGATCCATATCATGCAAGAGCTACTTGTGTAATGTGTTCCCTGCACCTGACATATCCATGTTCAATTGTTTTACCTACAAGAGCAGACCTCCTGTGCATAACACCTATTACATTCCAGGATCTATGCTTATACGACACTTACAAAGAACATATGTAATAAGCAGGAAAAAAAGAAAGTGAGAGACCAAAGTTATCTAAATGATCATAGAATCACAGAATAGTTTGAGTTGGAATTAACCTTTAAAGGTCATCTAGTCCAACCCCCCTGCAAGAAGCAGGGACATCTTCAACTAGATCAGGTTGCTCAGAGCCCCATCTGACCTGACCTGGAATGTTTCCAGGGATGAGGAATCTACTACTTCTCTGGGCAACCTGTGAGAGGGTTTCAGTACCCTCAGTGTG
>NW_010528421.1:0-38561 GCF_000687285.1 Phaethon lepturus | reverse complement strand
TCAGAGACAGTCTGTAGAATAACGTGACTTCACATCTGCTTTTCACTTTGAAGTTTCAGGTATTTATTTCAAGAGAAATCAGGACTGGATGGCTCCAGAGCCTGAGGTAGATTTGTCCTATAATTTGCTCACAGAAAACAGCTCTATGTGCTTTCAATCAAGGCTTTAGAAGGTAATCAGTGATATTTTTGGTGCAGGATGGAGCCAGTCTCTTTTCAGTAGCGCCCAGTGATAGGACAAGGGGCAATGGGCACAAACTGCAGCACAGGGATACTCAACACTCTCTGTAAGTTAGCTCCATTTGAATCTTCTCCAGACAAACTACCAAACCCCAGATGTTTCCCTAAAAAACATACAGCTTTGGAACAGGCCAACCTTAGTGATGGGACCCTTTTTGTAGATGGGGAGAAGACCCAGCAAGCTGAGGGCCTGAGGGCATGAAGCACGTTAGGGGCAGAGTGAGCTCCAGAGCTGAGGTTATCTTTGCCTCAGTCCAAGGCTCTAACAAACCCATATCCATACGTGGCAATGTGCCATCACTCTCTTGTCCCATAGAGCACATCTCAGCTGGCCATTCTTGGAGGCAGCATTCAGCGAGGGACCTCTAGCTAGAGGAGTGGAGGCAAATAGAGATTCTTGTCTTCAAAGTGGATTTGTTTCAGAGAAGAGCTCATCCCCAAAAGCCTATCCCTGATCCTCCCCCTCCCCACCACAGATGCCTTATTCTCCTCCTGGAGATTCCCAACTTGCATGTGTCTTTCAGGCAGGGAGAATGGTAAAATATACTATAAAATGACAGAAAACTTACCCATGCATTGTAACCAGCAATAGGACAAGAGGAAACAGCCTCAAGTTGCACCTGGGGAGGTTTAGATTGGATATTAGGAAAGATTTCATCACTGAAAGGGCTGTCAAGCATTGGAACAGGCTGCCCAGGGAAGTGGTTGAGTCACCGTCCCTGGAAGTATTTAAAAGACATGTAGATGAGGTGCTTAGGGACATGGCTTAGTGGTAGACTTGGCAGTGCTGGGTTAATGGTTGGACTCGATGATCTTAACGGTCTTTTCCAACCTAAATGATTCTATGATTCTACGATTAATGCAATCAGAGGGAAAGTCAAGAAATCAGATACTAGAAGCGAGGTCCTGCCTTCAGAGAAAGATGCAATGTTTTTCTCATATGATGGAGGACACCTGCTTGCACTTATATCAGCATAAGTCAGAAGTAATTCACCTGCAATGAACAGAGCAGCATAAATGCTGAACCCACTGAAAACAGGATCAGGCCTCACAGGCTCTTTAAAGGACAAAGGCAATACTATATTCTGAGACTCAGCTCCCATTTCACAACAGCCGGATGGAAAGAAAGCGAAGCCTCCATGGCTGCCACACTTCTCAGAGCTTCAGAGACACTAAAGAGAGTGTGAGAGGACCAAGTATAGGTTTGTAATTTAATTTATGTTTATTTTGGTCCAAGGTTGAGGTCAATGCACAATGAGGAGGTTATCAGATGACTCATATTAGCCCGAGCGCTGTGCTGGGATAAAGTTAGTACTGTGCCTACTGGGAAGATGTAAGATTGTCAGATGGCCAGGCTACAGCCTTATATAATTCATTTCTATTCCTGAAGTAATTTTCTTGACCAAGTCTGAGAAAAGAAGGAACATTCTTTTGTAGTGGTGTGTGTGGGGAAATCTGGGCTCTACACATAATGTGCTCAGCTGAACTGACAAGGAAGCTCATTCAGTTGCATTATTAATGTAAATTACTTGCACTGTTTAACACTTACCATGATGATAAGACATATACAGCGATATCCAGGGTTTTTTTTTTCTACCTGACAAAGCACAGATGTACATTTCTAAGCAGCAGTTCCTTGCCATTTTGCCTAATCAATAACACAAGCAGTAGGAGTAGGACAAAAACTTAAAGAACCCAATATTTTGGCTTCATTTAAGTCCAAGGCAAAGACTCTGTGTTTTCTCCATGGAAACAGAATTGGATTCCTGGGTGTCATGGGGGAGACACAAAAAATAGAAAGATGACCCAGACAGGATGTCAAGGAAATGTGAAACAGATGCCATGCTCACATATTTGAACATAGGCTTATAAGAAATCCAGTCAAAATGTTTTAGCCATGATTATCCATCCTTTTAGATGAAACATAAAAAACTCCAAAAGCATGAAAAGCTATTTCAGGGAATCTTTTAAAAATAGATTAATGTTCACCAGGAAGCAGTTCCTGCAGATATATTTTTCTATCAATTGCCAGAAAGTGTGTTGCTCTGCTGCACTGTAGACAAGGTCATCCTACTACATGGACTGTATCTTTGCTAACAGGTATTATGCCAGACTCACAGTAGCGGGAGTTTGAAGTCTATAACACGGATTTCTCTTGTGTAATCAAATCTGAAACTCCCCCGGTGGGGCTGCTCTTCAGAACTGGAAATGGGACGGATCTGACATCTCTGTGAGGAGCTGCCCTCTCCAAAATTCCCTGACTAGACCCACAGAGAGCTTCCAAGTATTTGGAGATACTTCCCACTTCAACACCATGCCCAAGTCTACCACATAACTGTTCTTTGTGTGTAGTATGTCACTTTGCAGGCTTGCACAGGCAAGCAACAGTATTAGCATAGAGTGATGCTGCACCCAGCCAGTTCTCATGAAATTGACTTTGCCTGTGGGGAATGCACCAAAATGCACAGTGCATGGAGCACTTCTTTCATTGCTTTCTGTATCCGTTGCTGACCAGAAGCTTCAAAACTCTTCACTTATGTCCCAACAGGAGCCTTCTGAGACCTCCACTATACTGGATGTTTTCCTGATGGTTTGCTTTTTCCTAGTTGCACCTTCTGACCACATCCAGTGTGAATGGTGTCTCAAAGACTCTCACAGGGTTGGTGGGCAAGGTGTGGAAGGAAATTTAATCAATGAAGAGCTGAGGCCTTCTTGGCAGAAGCATTAAATATGAATGAACGATCAAGTTTGCTTTGTTTTGAAAAAAAAAAAGCAACAAAATACAGTGAATCTGTTTCTGCTGTTTGCCTATACTACACCACCATATTAACTTTTTCTTAGGTTGTGCAATTAAAGCCTCATCTCCACAAACACAAAGGAGCACAGAGGAACAATGGCAGGTGGGGAAGCCCCAGTAACCTGATCAGAACCAGTGGAGCACCCTGACTCAGCTCCCTCCAAGGCTGCCGCTGGGCAGTGACCAGCCCCATTTTTGGGAGTGAGACCCACCAGATGAGTCAACTGGAGACCATCTCTTATAGATGAAGGGGATTTACTGCCTATGGGGATATGGGACTCTTTACAGGATGCTGTAAAGAATATTTGGGGATTGTACAGGGCTGGAGTGGGGCTGCAAGCCTCAGAGTTTCATATGCCCAAGTGCCAGCAACTAGGAAGACTTGGTGGTCCAGGGTCCAGCTCCTGGTAAACTGGGTGTCTAAGATCTGCTACTGGAGTCATCCATATTGTATATATATATTTAGATACATAGAAGTTATCGATACATTAATGAGCTTTCATCATGAACAAGGAATGAGGGGAGCAGGACAGAGCTGTGAGCGCTGTTCATGCTTGCATAAATGCTGGGTTTTCCGCATGTATTGACTTGTGTGGCCAGAGATGCATATGCATATGCATATGTATATATACATACGTTTTTTGTGGATGTGGATGTGGATGTGCTTGTGTGCTTCATTCGTGCCCAGCCTTGCTACTGCCTGGATCTGGGGTTTTGGAGCTGCTATTGATATGAGAGGATGTTACTTTTTGACTCTTTTTTGTGATAAGTATCACTGCCTACATCTAGAGGTGGAATATGATTAGCTTCAGTCCAGCTGCAAGGAATGAAATTAAGTCCCTGTCCAGAAAATTGCTCTTCTTTGCTCTGCCTATCCTCATCTTCACATTGCCTGGTCCCTCTACCCCAAGTTTCACAGCTGCTGAGATACAGTATGCCTTCTTTGTCTTGGTCTTCACCAACAAGGTCTTCCAGGCCTCTGTGCCTGGAAAGACAGGTCAGGGAGACACAAGTCATGGATCTCTTGAGAAATTTCAACCTATGCAAGTCCATGGAACAAGACTGGGGGGATCTGAAGGTGCTGAGAAAGTTGCATGATAACATAGTGGGGCCAAGCCTCATCATGTCTGGAAGGCAGATTGAGGGTTTTCCCAGAGACTGGAGAAAACCAAATATTGCACACACTTACCTTGAGATGGATGAGAAGGATGAGAAGGACTATACAGCGTGCTACAGGTCAGTCAGTCACATTCCAGTCCCTGGGAAAATCAAGGAGCAGGAATCCACTTCTGGGCTTATGAAGGAGAAGAAGGTGACTGGGAACACTCAGCATGGATTTACCAAGGATAAATCAAACCTGAACAATCTGATTATGTTCTGTTATGAAAAGACTAGGTATAAAGTGATGGGAAGGCCATGGATGTTGTTTATCTTGACTTTAGCAAATATGTGTTCTTCCACAACATCCTTGTATCCAAGTTGGGAAGTTACAGTCTACATGGGAGGACAATTAGCTATGTGAAAAACTGGCTGTATTGTTGGGATCGAAAGGGCTCTACCTGGAGGCTAGTTACAAGTGGAGTGTTGCAGGAACCTAGTTGGTAGCCCTGTCCTGTCACGTTCATCTTCATGAAATATGTGCAAGAGGAGACAATGCACCCTCATATAGTTTGCAAATTACACCAAACCGGGGATCCACTTGTTAGACTCAAGGGCACAGCCACTATTCAAAGCAACATAGACAGGCTGGAGGAAGGGCCTACAGGAATCTCAAGAAATGTAACTTAACAGATAAAAAAAGTCTTGCACCTGAGCTGAACTAACTACCTGCTAAGGTTTGACTGGCTTTGAAAATGAACTGGAGGTCCTAGTGAACAATGGACTAAACAGGAGTCAGCAGTGCACCATGACCACGGTGAAGGCTAACAGCATACTATGTTGTATTAACAGGAACATAGCCAGTAGATAGAGGAAAATCATTATCTCCTTTACTAGGTACTCAGGAGACCTCATCTTGGAATACTGTTTCTGGGTTTGGATCCTTCAATGCAAGAAAGATATTGACAAACTGAAATGAGTTCAGTGGAGGGGGACCAAGATTGTCCAGGGGCTGGAGAATTTGTCCTATAAGGAGAGGATAAGGGAGTGGAGCTTGATTATACTGAAGAAGATAAATCTTTGGAGATACCTTAAATTTACCTTCCAATTCCCGACAGGATGTTACTGAGAATAAGGAGCCAGGGTCTTAGGTGCCCAGAACAACAGATAATGGTCATAGGCAAGAGAGGTTCTTATTAGATGTAAAGGTGGGAAAAAATGCACAGCAGTATAACAAAGCACAGGAACAGGCTGCCCAGAGAAGTTGTGCAGTCTATGTTCTTAGAGGTTTTCAAGACCCAACTTGACAGAGTTCTGCACAACCTGGTCTGCCTTCAGAGACAATCCTGCTTTGAGCAGCAGGTTGGACTACTGACATCCAGAAATCTCTCCCAGCCTGAATGATTCTGTGATTCTAAGCTATGGCCCCGAATCATGCCACAAAATGGTAGCTGCTTAGAGGCCTGTGCAGCACTGAACTGTTTTGTGTTTTGTGCAAACATACGGAAACTAATAAAGAACAGTATATGGCTGCCCAGCTCCCAAGGCTTCCCAAAACCATCACCTGGAAACACAGAGGACACAATGGGAGACCAAGGCCATGAGGCTTTTTCTTGAAACAGTGCATCCATAGTGGAATATTCACATTTTCAGGCAAAAGAGTTAGGTTTTAGGATATTAAAAGATTAAAAAATCTGAGCCACTCAGTTTCTAAACAATAATTAACTCCTCTAACATATTCTGCATGTCCTTATCTCCAGTTTGAGGCCTGATTATCCTAAGGAACAGTGGAACAAAAGTCTTTTAATCTTTTCTAGAAGTATAGGTGCCAAACATAGATCCGGCTTAAACTATTTAAGTATAATATGCTAATTCCTTTTAAAGCAATAAACCAATTAATCTTTTTTTCTGCAGTTGTAGGCACATTCTCTTCTTCAGTCGCGGATTCCCGGAAAGCTACTTCATGCTACCTATTGTGAGATGACAAGTTAACACAGACGACGGTATAATTTTCAAGAGCTCCTGTGTCACAGAAACTCCACCTTTGGAGGTCTTCAAGATTCCGACAGGGAATGCCATGACTGATGTGACCTAGTGTTGGCTGGCAGTTTGCTCTTGCAAGAGGACAGACTAGAGGTTTTCAGAGGCACTTTCCAGCCAACACTTGCTCAAAAGCCCCTCAACATATCTGTGGCAACTCTCTTGTCATAAAGAAGTGCATATTCAGAAAATGGACCTTTGAAATGTCTGCAACCACTCCACTTACCATTCTAATCACAAAAATCCTTTTCTCCAACACATGTATTTTCCAGCAGTAAGATGGACAGGAATAAACTCTGGAGTCAAAGGACTGATACCTGCTCATGTAGTCTCTATTAAAGAGTTAGACAGAAAAATTGTTGTGCATGTCATCTTGAAAAAAGGTCTTTTTTTGCTAAGTTTCCTTGCTTTCAATGAAAAAAAAACCAAGTAAAAGAAGTGCTGTTTGAAAAGTCTCCTGGGTACCTCTGTATAAAACAGATTATGCTTCTTTTTCATTAATTTCAGATCAAAGCTCTTCATTTTTTGAAGTAGGGAACCAAAGGGATCAGGTAGAGTAAATATCCTCTTCTCTCCAATCTCATGTGCAAACAACTGAGTTTTCAGTCTGGAAAGACATGATTTAGTAGTTTTACTGCAAAAGAAAAATCTGCATTTATATCTTGTTCTTCACATGGATGACTTTGCTCTTTCTCAATATTTTTTTAGTGTGATGATTATATCTAACTAGAGATGGCCTGGCTGACATTGTCACAGTCCTGGAGGTCACTGCCAGGGACAGACTGAATAGAAGAGAGAAGAATAGGCTTGTACTGTTGGAGCAGGTCTCGTGTGATGCATTGTACTGGACACTGCTAATGGGGGCATAAAGCCCCATCCTTGTATATCCATACCTACACCTCCTCCCCCTGCATGTAGCCACATGAATAATGCCTCATTAATCACAAAAACATTCCTGGTGCTACTGGCCTTGAAAGGTCCCTTCCAACCCAAACCATTCTGTGACTCTGTGATTCTGTGATCTTTTATTCTGTTTTCTGTTTTGCCTGCTCCATCAGACCATCCTGTAGAAGGCGGTTGGCCTTGCACATAGGACTTCACATGGCTGATCAAATCAAGTAATGTTAAAGAAGTTAGGAAATGCACAGCTATTTTGTATTGATATGGTGTTATAGCCAGCTCAAAGGGGAATATGTTGTGCTGTGTGGCAGTGTCCTAACAACTGTTTCCTCATGTCCTAGGAGACCGAGTCACAGCCTCTGCCAGAGCTCTGCTGGGACATTGAGATTCCACATCTGTTTATAGTCTGAGCTGTTTCTGTAAGACACCATCCTCTACTAAGCTCTTAGTAACTCCCTAAGCACTCAGATACTCTAGAAAGATTTAGGTTGGAAAGGACCTGCTCATTGCGGGGCAGGTGGGTTGGACTACATAAACTTAGAAGGTCCCTTTCAACGCAAAGATTCTATGAATCTGTGATCTCTAGAAGTCTCTGTACCAACCCACTGCTAACAGCAGGATTGATTTCAAAGCTATAGCAGGTTGTGTCCAGTTGAATTTTGAGTATTTTTTGGCATGGAGATCCCACAGCATCTCTGGTCACTTGTTCCAGTGCAGGTGGAAGGAGGGTTCTTCTCTCTGGTGAGAATGTCCTTTATTGCAGCTTGTACCTGTTGCTTCTTTTCTTTTCACTGTGCACTTCTGCAGAATCTGGCTCTATCTTCTCTATAACTCTCCTCCCTTTCCATTTGGTAGAGAACTGCCATTTACATCTCCCACAAATCTTCTCCACTTCAGACTGAACAAGCCCAGCACCCTCCGCCTCTCCTGGTACATCATGCACTCCATCCCCAATCCACTTTAGCTGCTCTCCATTGGACTCACTCCAGTTAGCTGATACCTCTCGCACGGGGAGGCCCAAAACTGGGCACCGCACTCTAGAGGTCACTGAGTGCTGAGTAGAGGGGAATGATCATTTCCTCTGAGGTGGTGGCTATGCTTTGGATAACACACTTCAATGTTCAGCTGGCCTTCCTCACCACAGCTGCTGACGCATGTTCAACTTGTCCTCCTGCAGACCTGCTCCCTAGCCAGTCAGTGCCCAGCCTGCACAGGCACACGGGGTCATTCCATCCACATCTGTCTTTGTTGAACTTAATGAGGTTGTGGTTGACCCAATCCATCAGCTCATGAGAGTCTAAATTATGTTTGTGATTCAGTAAGTTCCTAGGCTTAAATACAGGATGAACTAGATGAAATGTCGTACCCACCATCATTAAACATGTTAGATTAGATGTACTATTCTGTGACACCTGTGAAAATAAAGTGAGTGGATACTTCAAGTCTATATTAAAACATTCCCCAAGGGTCGCAGGCAACATACAGGCTATATTATGCTCCACTGCTGTACAAACACAGAGATTGTTCCTGTCCAGAGCAGTCGTTCAGATTTAAATCCCATGCAGCTGAGAACTGCCATACTCCAATTTTGAAATGTGCCTGCTGATGAGAAGTGCACAAGCAGCCAAGTTTTTCTCCCATCAGTTGTATCAAAAATAAAAGTTTGATCATGAGGTCAGACCAAGACTTTTGTACCACCTGCCAACCTTGAATGAACTTTCCTAACCAAAGCAGAAACCCTTAAGACCAAAGATTTATAATAAGATTGCTGTTAGGAAATTTTACTTCACAAAAGCCTGGAGCTCTTTCCACCTAGAAGAAAGGAACTATACAAGTGCATGTTTGCAGATTCGTAGCTTCAATTTGAGCACTATCATTATGGAGCTGGATTTATTACGGGGCGGGGGTAGGGAGAAGTCCATTTCAGACACGTTATCTCTTATCCAAGTATCTATTCCTCAGCTTTTTACTGTTTTGATAATAATCTGCTAGTGCTACATTTTTTTATGTTAGCTTCCAAAGTTGTCAAGAACTATCATTTAACACACAGATAAGATCATGGTCTTGTACACAAAGTAACATACTCCACTGAGAGGCCCTCTGATTTATTTGGTAACTGAAATGTGGTAATTCTGGAAGTTACACAGCAAGATTAAAGTGAAGATGATCCAATACACCACAGATTTTTCAAGCTCATTCTAAATAGCATAGTTTTAGAAGAAGATAGGTCCAACTTTCAATCTGGCATACTTTGTGTTAGTATAAACTATATTTTACAATAATTGAGCTTGTCTATATTGACATTTTTATATCAGTTTCACAAGCTTAATAAGAACATACGCAAAGTTACCATTAGTCCGAGAATCTCAGGGCACCAACCACTTACAGACTTTTCATATCTGTGAGATATCCAACAACTTTTCATATCTGTGAGATGAGAATGAGCACTGATGCTCCCACATGAGATGCAACGGGCTTCTGTAAGATGCTGAACAGCATCTGAACAAAATCAGCCTTTGAAACCCTCATTGGCTCACTTCCTGGAGGCTGTCATGCCAGCATGTCTACAAACAGGTCATAAAACATGGCCTCAGAGCAGGACCTGTGCTAAAAATGTCCAGAACTGTGTTTCACTCAAGTGCCACCTGATTTCTCTCTGATCAAATGATTGCCCTTGTCTCTCTAGTAGCCATCACTGCCACCACTGGCCAATTTCAACAAAATGTAACAGAAGGGCATAAATCTCTGATATAGCAAGTTCTTCATTTTCCACAGAGGAGAAAAAACCTAGAAATTTCCCTTCTAGAGGGAAAAAAACTCAACATTTATTAACATAGACGAATCCTTGCACAATTCATCCTTGAATGAATGTATAGGAAATAAGATTTGGCCCATTCCAGTGCTCAGATTGACCTTGATGTGCATGATGGGGTGTTTATATGTGTGTCCCTTAGAAAAACGTAAGTTGTATAGTGGTTAGACAAGTGGCTAGTGAGGATGAAAAGCAACACACAGAGACTGCATTTTGATCTGTATTTAAGAAATTCAGCAAAAGGTTTTCCTGCTGGATGGCCACATTTTAAGCCTGCTGTGAGCTCGTGTAGGTGCTCTGAACCTTTTCAGAAGCTAGGGAGACACATTTGGGGCTAAATCTCTGCCTGCCTATTTCACTGCATGTTCCTGGCTTTAGTCAGTGGGTGAATGTAGACAGAACTGGATGGGGGAGGAGGAGCTACAACTCAACTATTTGGAAACCAGAACTCTTTTCTGATGAATTATGTATGTTTCCTGTACAGTTTTCAAAAAGTACTTACAACGAATGAGTGGGAGCTGCATTTCTCAACCTGAAAAGACCTAAGGCTTTGGGAGGGCCTTGTCCCACCGGGGAAAGACGAGGTGAAATACACACACACACACAGAGACATTGATTTCAAAGCTGTAGGAATGATTCCCGAAGCACAGGGATATCACTTGGACATTTTAATTTTTATGTGGTAGTAGGCTTATTTTCTCATCTAAAGGGTTTTTAAAAAAATAAAAAACATAAACCCAACACTTTATTTTAAAATTGTCCAAGTGGAATTTGGAAAAGTTTAACAAAAACAAAACTTCATGGAAAATTGAAAAAATAATTGGCACTTCTGCACGGAAAAAGAGAACAATGAAAGCAACCCTGCCATCAATAAATTCTGAAGTGCATCTACAATTTCTGGAGCAAGCTTATCTCTTCAGTATCTACAGTAAGCCATAGTGCTGGAAGTAAGGACATTTGTCAGCAAGTTGAGACAGGTGCACTAATCCGCAGGGATAAAAAAGCACTTCAACACTGAGCAGTTCTAATACCCAGCTGATCCCTCAGAAACCTGAAGATAAGCAGCAGCCGAGGCAGAGCAGTCCCAGGGTGGTTCAAAGTGATTAAACAGGAGCACAAACTGCTAGGGAGAAAATAAAATCTCTTAAATTAAAAAGGTGGCTAGTGAGCTCCTGCTCTTTAGCAGATCTGTTTTTCCTTGAAGGGTGCTGGAGAGCCCAGGCAGAGTGCAGTGCCTGTCCTGGTCTCAGGGTGGCACAGCAGGTACGGGAACCCTATCTCCTGGGCGAAGTCTGGCTCCCCGTATCCAAAAGCCAGGTTCCCGGGGTTGCAATTTCTGTGCATGGTTTAGACTATTAAATGTAAGGAACAGGTTGCCCAGACAGGTGGTAGATGCCCCATCCCTGGAAACGTTCAAGGTCAGGTTGAATGGGGTCTGAGCAACCTGATCTGGTTGAAGATGTCCCTGCTCACTGCAGGGGGGTTGGACTAGATGACCTTAAGGGTCCCTTCCAACCCAAGGATTCTATGATTCCATGATTACCTCTGCCCCACAGGAGGAAGCCTGGAACTGGCTGTCACAGCACTACCCTGCAACCAGGAATGGGTGGGCTGAGTCTCTCGTCTGGGGGGTGAAGAGCACCTCCAACGCAACCACCAACCTAGGCAGGTGCACAAGCAAGACTCGCAAAAGCTTGCACAGTGAGAACTCGTAACCAGCTGAGGAAGAGAAATTCACTAGGAGTGGGGAGGCGTCTTTTACTTGTTTCCATTTCAGTTCTTTAGGACACTTTATTTTTAACTCCGTTGTGCTGCCCCTCATGAAGAAGGTATTGCATATGGCACAGCTGCTTTGTCATCCAGTAGCAGCCTCCACCTGCAAGAGTCTAAGGCAAAAAATGGGTTCATGGAGCCTAGTTTCCTCTCTCAGGCAGCACCAGTGAAGAACTGTATTAGACCGTCCTCCAGCCTGCAACAACTCCTGCCCTCACTTGTTCAGCCATGAGGCTATCTCAACAACTGTACACTGAAAACATGCAAAAGCTGTCTAAATTGTGGTCTAGAAATCTCTTCAGGCTCTCTTTAGGCTGTTAACAGTCTAGTTGACTACCATCCACTACAAACACAGATGTAGATATCATTGTTTGGTACCTAACTCCTTGGTTTCACAGCTATCACAGTAACCACCCCATCACTCAATACACCACAGTGGTTTGATTCAAATTAAGCTTTTTCAAATGAAGAAAGTAAGCAGGGTGGTATCTTTCCTTCCTGTAAGAGCAAACCCTACTAGGACAGATCACAACGCTGTCAAGGGAGAGGCCTGAGCAAGAGACAGTGGCTATACAACAAAACCACTTAGTACTTCTGTGGGAATTACGGTAAGAAGGGACTTCTTGAGGTCATCTAGGCCAATTCCCTTGGCCATAACTTCAAAGGTTGCTCAAAACTTATCTAGCTTTGAAACTGTCTAAGGATGGAGATTTCACTGCCTCTTGGAACTTTGCCAACATTGAACCACTCTCATGGTGAAAATGTTTTTCCTTACATCACATCAGGGAATATATAGGAATTGTCATTACAAACTTGAAATTGCAGGCTCAGAACTGTTTACTTCCCACACTAGAAGATGTAGACTAGAGCTATGCACAGCTGCATACCTAGACAGAAATCTAAAATTAGTAATATCTTCTCTAGTTTCAAATCTACATTAAGATCTTCTGCTGCAAATGTCTAAAATACATAGGTTTCTGCCTGAAGACAGCATGCTAGGGGTTGCAAATAAAAAATTAAAAAAAAAAAAAATCAAAACTTCCTGATCACAACCTAAAGGAGAGAGTGAGAAAGTGAATATCCACATGTAGCTTCCTTTGCTGACTACCTTTTAACATCCCATTCAGACCAAACAAAATCCCATCAGTTGTTCTTGGCCCTTGAGATATGCTGTATTATTTCTATGGTTTCCTGTAACTTTAAAGTCCTCAGTGGGAAATATTATCAGAATGGATACATTTTTGTTTAAATTCTGTATACAGAGTTTATGCTGGAAATACTCTTGGGAGAAAAGGTTTTGCACATTTGTAAGCATGGAATGCAAGTATTTACACTGTAAAGCTAGATTGCAAGAAACTGGCAATTTCCTTATTCAGCCTTCACAAACAGAAGGGTAGATGTTCCTCTAGCAAGACAAGAGAGGAAAATGTGTATCTAAATTCATCTGAGTGTTCAGACAGCAACAAAATTCTCCCAGTCAGGTCTGCCTGCTGGTGTGTTAAATAACACCGGGGTGTTCAGTTTTACCACACTTCTAGCCTAAGCATATTCACCTACCATGTCTGTGTGTTGTTATCGTCAAAAGGTATATCAATATCATTTGTCTCAGCCCCATAAACTTGCAGAGTAGATGCCTTACTCATTTAAACTTGATTTTTAAAGATATTTTTTCTCTCTGCTAAGGCCATGACCTATATGCACACTGAAAATGTATCTGCACACTGCATCCTAGTTGCAGACCTGCAAAGCCTCCCTCACACAGATACCTGGTGCAGCAATGCAGGAATCATGGCTGTGATGAGAAATTCTGGCTTTACTCATAGCCGTGCTTCCTTAGTTTGGATTGGAGCTGTGCTTTTGAAGCTAATCTCCTGATCATACCCACTTACTGTACTTTGAGTCATGTCATGGGGCAGTCTCATGGAAGGCGAATCTAATTCCTTCCAAATGAGATTTAATCTTAATGAATTCACCTTCTGCCAAGGCTGCCTTCAATCTCTGCTTCCCCAGCAAGACCTTCCTGATTTGTGAGCATGAGATCCAGCAGAGCACCTCTCCTCATTGGAGTGCCTCCAATGGTGCTCTCCAGGAACCTCCTGGATTGCTTATGCCCTGCTGTGTTATCCCTTCAGCAAATACTGGGCTGGTTGAAGTCTTCCATGATATCTGGGGTCTGGGAATGTGCGGCTGCTCCTATCTCTCTATGGAGGATCTCATCCACTTGCTCTTCCTGGTCAGACTACAATGTCACTCTTTTCTGTCCTCTCTTTAATCCTCACCCATAAGGTCTCAGCTGGCCTCTCATCCATCCCCAAGCAGAACTCCAGGTGCTCTCTCACATAAAGAACAACTCCAGTTCTTCCCAGCCTGTCCTTCCAAAAGATTCTGTATCCCTCCTTTGCAACATGCCGGTCATGAGAGCCATCCCAGCACACCTCCGTGATCCTTGTGAGACTGTAGCCCTGCAACTGCAGATGCATCTCTAATGCTCACGTTTATTCCCCACGCTGTGTGCACTGGTGCACAGGCATCGCAGAGAGGCATGCTCATTTCCCAATAATTCCTCATTCCCTCCCCCTCTCCCCAGTAGTGCCTTGTGGGAACTTCTTTGCTTACATGCAAATGTTGGAGGTGACCCCACTTAAGTCTTGATTTGTTGGTTTTGTCTTCCCTTTTGTACACATTACCCCAACCCCTTTGCTCATCAGCCCTGTTCATCACTCTCTCACAGGGCTGCTGGTGACTCTCCCTTCCACATAATTCCAAATTTAAGATCTTCTTACCAGGTCAGCCATCCTGCTGGCAAAGATGCCTTTGTCCTGCTTAGTGAGGTGGCTGCCATCTCTCTCAAGTGGATGTTGATCCTCAAACCGGGTCCCATGGTCCAAACCAAAATCCTGCCACAGACACCAGCTCTGCAACCAGCTGTTGACACACAGTCCTCTCCTTTTCCCCTCACCAGCAGGACTGAAGAGAACACTACCTGGGCCCCCATGCCCCTGACTATCTCTCTTTCTCATTCTCTCTGATGCTGCACGGCCAACTCATTTCCTCCCATCACTCCTCCACTTGGTGACACAGCTTTTCAACAACAGCAACACCTCCTGCAGGACAGAAGGCCATCTCTTCCAGCCTCAGAGAAGCCTCATGCTCTCCCTCCAGCCTGAGACTGGCAGGGCTGCATTCATCATCCAAACCTTCAGCTGGGTAGAGGTTTCTCCAGGCCTCTGCCCTGGCAGGAACAGATGCTCCATCACTCAAGTGCCCTGTGGCACATCACCACCATACCTGAAAGTGTTTAGCTGATCTGAAACTCAGACCATGACCTCTTCTTTGCATCTTTCTGATCAAGCTGCTGTCTGTTGGCTGTGCTCTAGACCTGGCTCTCATGTAGGTCTCTCCCTCGCACCAGATGAAAGGGTGCTTGACCCTCCCAAATCAGGGGGCAGCTACAACAAAACTTCAGGCAGCCTTGGGTCAAGGACAGCTGACCAAGCTTGTTAGAAGCTGGTAGAACTTCTAACAAAACAGGTTTTCATTATGTGCCTGCAGAATAGTTTGATGCAATGAAATTTGTATTTTCTGCTGGAAAACTGTTCTTCTAACACACATCATCAGCCAAAGATATTGTGGACCATTAATAAAATGTGCAACCTGATAACTGCCTTTCAAGCTTTTTTGTTTGTATTGTTTCATATGGCTGATAATATCAACTTCAAGCTGACATGAAGACAAGGGAACTATTCAGGGAAGAAAAAGACAAATTTCTGGGTTACCCAGGAATTTAGGCAATGCAAAACTGCCATAGATGCAAAGCAGCAAGTCCTCTTTTTTCTGAATGTTTCCTTAAGTCTTGCAAATATTTAAGTGTTTTGCTTTGCATTTACTCCACCTGCACTGGGCCAAGCTGTTTGAACTGCTGTCTTGCATTCACCTAAACTTACAGAGGCCACCAAACATTTATGTCCCTTTTGGCAGCTAGTGGACTCTACCAGTTAGCTGACGAGAGTCCCCACTCCGACAATTCACTCTATACTTGCTCCGTGTGGCACCTGTTCATGCTAAGGAATGGAATTACCTTCTTTTTCCATGGGATCTTTCTGCAGTGAGAGCTGGCTTGAGCCTGCTCGTTCGGTTGTACAGCATCCATCTGACAGCATGCAGCTTTTCGCCGTCTCCCTCCAGTGGCAGTGGTGGCTGGCCCTGCAGAAAGGAGTGTGTTGCAGCAGTAGGATGGATGGTTGTGCTAATAATGGAAGAAATAAGGGAGGGTTTTTTAAAGGATATGCTAAGTGAAGTCTCTGGGGAGCAGATTTTTTCACTGCCGTTTGTCACAACTCGAAGCTCCCCAGCTGGAAAATGTTGTTGTTTTGTGCAGAATTTTTAATTTCAAAATTAAACATTTCAGTGACACAGTCTGAATCCCGAGCCTTACCCAGCTTTGAAGTGCCTCACACGCTCAAGCATAGCACAGGTTTTCTGTACCATGAAGAACTGATCCAAAACCTCCTATGGCTCCTGCTGTGGAGGACCGCCAATAAGTAATCAGGAAACCCTCTGCCCTTCCCCTTGAGATGGGCCACAGGGTTTGCCCTAGAGCCATGGGCTGCAGGAGCCAGAGGGCTGCAAGCCTTAGGACTGAGTTGAAGTGAGGCCAACTTCTGTTTATGTTTTTGCAAGAGATTTCCGAAAGCAATATGCCATCAGCCACTGTGTTTCCAAAGCTAATATTTTTCTGTAAAAGCGCAGTTCCTTGGAAAATACCAAGGCAGCTTTCTTCTTGCTATTTCTTCTACAGAGAAAGGTCAATCTTCCACCCCTCAAGAAACTCTAGCTTTGCTGGCACAGGACTGACTGACAGGAATGCTGCAGGCTCAAGTGTTTACATGGGTAAAAACTAATTTTGCAGAAATCGATAACTCCTTCTAAGGTTTCTCAGCCCTATTGACAATCATTTGTAATGTCCTTGCCTGTGGATGCACTCAATAGGCATTTCATTCAACCTAGCAGAAACAAAGCCTCCTTATACTCCAAAACTGGCTCAGGTAGATGCTAATTTGTACATTCCCTAACCTCCCTCCCTACCCCCATAGCCTTATTTCCAAAGCTGGTGAACAACCAATAATCCTACTTCAAATGAAGCCAAAATTTTTCCTGCCCTTTTTCATCTTTAAGCACTTTTATCATAGAATCATAGAATCATCAAAATTGGAAAAAACCTTCAAGATCATTTTGTACCTTTTCAGCTTTTTTACAGACAGCGTCTTGCTTAAAACATTGCTTCTTTGGGTGAAGAGGGTGAGGGGATCTGGTTGCTTTGTGGTTTGGTTTGACTTTTTTCTTATTGTCAAAAATATCTGGTGTCAAAAACAGAAACTGTCACTCCTAGAAGAACTGCTTATTTGGCTGTGATTGATAATGAAAAGCCATGTCATTAGTTCTTTGAACTAATTACTTTCTTCAGAAAGATTGGGAAATCAATCCAAAAACTGGGTGGACTGGAGGACTAGAATTGTACAAATGAGATTAAATAAATAAAGTATAAAAGTGTATAGTTAGAGATCAATATGAATTTTTCCTCTCTACTGTGTCTTCATGAACTGGAAAAGAATGAAGATGAGGACTCCATATACTGTGTGATTATAGGATGATTACAAGACATCAATAGGACGAGCCTATGAAAGCAGTTAATAAAATCCTAGAATGCATCAAGAAAGGTATTTCTAGCAAATAGTAAATTACAAATTATTTTGCACTAGGTATTGGTAAGTCTTCCTTAGCAATATTGTGTATAGGAATCTAATCTCAGTGTTATAACTGTATAAATTGTAAATGTAACAGATGCAGAGCAAACACAAGTAGGATGATCTGGGAAGGAGATCATATTGGAAAGAAACTAAAAAAAACCACTTACTTTATTTAGCTTAACAAAATGAAGTTGAAAAAGGGACATGATTTCTTCTTTATTTTCCCTGGAGGGAAAATACAAAGGGGGAAGAACTTCTAAGCTAAAAGACAACGTTGGCAGAAGAACATATGGTCTGTTTGTTTATACTCCCCAAGGAAGGATGTGGGCTGAAAATCTGGGAGAAGTTTCTAATGATCAGAGCTATGAAGTTCTGGAACAGCCTTCCAGGACTGGGGGGCAAAAGAGCTATTTTTGATAGAGCTTGACCAGTTCTTAAATTGCAGGATTTAAGAGACTACTTGGAATACTGAGAACACAGATATGATGACTAAAGAAGTCAGGGGAGGCCTTGTATTCCTGCTCAGACTCCTGATCCTCAACACGGCATTGAAGTTTTAAAAAGAGGCGGGGACAGGGGACAGGGACAGGAGAGAAGGGGGAGAGAGAATAATGAATGCTTTAACTTTCCAAAAATGATGCTCTGTAGACCACCAATGTTTCTTAGTGGAAGGTCCATTTGTAAATAACTTTGTTCATTAAGGCTAAATGAGTCAGAAAGTACAGATCAAACTTTTTTAAATTGTTAATAATATGGGCTATGTGTATATTTTTATAAGACTGTATCTGAGAAAAATTCAGGCTGGTAAAGAGCAAATAAAACAATCAACTAAAACACTTCAAAACAGAGAAATTTCAGACAACCTGCAACAACAAATCTCAAGCATAATCTGATGTGCTTTTCCTGTACACTCCTAGGACTGCAACCACCACTGCAACCTAGCAGTGGACAGAAAATAGCAAGAGTAGTAGAAAGCCTTCAACCAGGCCCTAGTACAGTTGCTGCCATCTTTATCTTTCCTCTTGGTCACTCAGCCTTTTCCATCTGCTTCTTTTACCTCTTTTTTACATTTTTTTTCCTTATGGCATTGGCTTTTTGGAGTTTTCCTGTTTTAGTCTTCTCTTGCTGCAAAGCAATTTGGAACAGGGAAAGATGTCAAAATTCATATGGAGGAAAAGAGGACCACGAGACTAGAGCAGATCATTGTGGACTCCGTGTGTGTGAGAAATTACTGTAAACAATATTATTGGAAACTACTGTAGAGCAGAGCTGGGAAACACTTGCACAGATTTTTCCACATTATGTTTATCAGTCAAAGTTCACCAAATCTTTCCTGTTACTACTAATCTTCTTGAGATGATGAAATCACCACAGCTAAACAAAGGTAAGCCAGGCCCTTTGCCAGAACTGCTACATTTTGACTAAAAACATAGTAAGAAGAAAATGAAGTCTTTATTCAGCCTACAGTGTAAATCAACATGGTTCTCCCTAATGTGCAAATGTTTAGTATGTGTGTGACAGTTACCATTCTATGTGGTACAGCACTTTGAACATGAAAAGTAAGAAATTTTTTACACTACCACCAGTCTCAGTTGACCAAGAATGTGTACACACATAGTAGTATCTGCAGACAAACTCATCCCAGGTCAGCATAATACTGAGATTATACTACCTGTGCAAGGGTATTGACTGTGCAATAGCAGAGAGGCAGCACAAGTGTAATAGGTCATTTTTTCCAGAAGCAGGTTTCCTATGAACTTGGACAATTATTTTGACTAGAGAACAAAAAGATTACTCTTCACATGAACTTAAATAACCTAGAGAACTAACAACATTCAAGAAACAATAGGAGTTCCCGAGGAGGAACTAAGACCCTGCTCATTGTAGAGAGGCTGACAAGACTTGTCCAGTCCTCAGGCTATTACCTGCCCTTCTCTGCTCTTTGAGCACCAGTGATACTACCAAGGGAGACCTGAAGCGTATCAAGCATGACTACATGGCTTGGGGGGTCATGATCTAGGGCATGGGGGCCCAGGTGGTATTCCCCTTGATCCTACCAGTGAGATGGAACGGCTTGAGGAGGAGTAGATGCAGGAGTAGAACTGCAGGTCAGCAACTGTTTGTACAGCTGGTGCTGGCAGCAAGGTTTTGGCTTCTCTGCCCAAGGGACCCTGATCTTTCTGAAGATCAATGATAGCTTGGCAGGGATAAGATCCACGTGACCAAGTGGAGAAAAAGTATCTTTGCCAACAGACTATCCAATCTGATAAGAAGAGTTTTAAAGTAAGAATGATGAAGGAGGGAGAGAGCGACCAGAAATCAAGTGAAGAAGTGGTGGATGGGGTCCCAGCAAAGAGTCTGGGATGATGTGAACAGAAGAGATCTTGTAACCAACAAAACAGGGCAGGGCAATACAGTGGGCTTACCTCAAGCATATGCACATAAATAAGGAAGTATCTCTGGAACAGCATTATGCAGAAAGCTGTCATACCTTTTCTGGGAAACCAGCGTGCCAGGGTGCCTCTCCGATGTGCCAGTACACCAATGCACACACCACACGGCACAGCAGGAAGAACTAGAAATCTGTGTACAGTTACTGGGCTCGATGTGCCAGTACACCAATGCACACACCACATGGCACAGCAGGAAGAACTAGAAGTCTGTGTACAGTTACTGGGCTACAGTCTAACAGAGACATGGGATAGCTCACACAACTGAAATACTGCTAAAGAAGGGTCCAGGCCCTTTGGGAAGGACAGGCCAGGAGGATGAGAAGGAGGTACCCTTGATATCAGAGCGCCATGGGGATGCATTGATCTCTGTCTGGGAAAGGGTGATAAGCCAGCCGAGAGCTTATGGTTCAGGGCTAGTGGGAAGAACAACATGGATGACATTGTTGTGGGTGTCTGCTACAGACTGTCTGATCAAGCAGGAGTATACAAGACCTTCTTCTGACAAAGGGAAGAAACCCCACATTCATAGTCTCTCATCCTCATAGGGGACTTTTACCACCCTGGTAACTTCTGGAGGCACAACACAGCAGGGCATAAGCATCTGGGAGGTTTCTGATATGCATCAATGACAATTTCCTAACATAGTTGATTGAGAAGAAAACAAGGAGAGGCACTCTGCTAGACCATATGTATATGTATTGGGTCTGGCTGAGATGGTGTTAATTTTCCCCATAGCAGCCTTCATAAAGCTCTGCTTTGCAGATAATACAGAACTGAGAGGAGAGGATGATACATCAGATGGTTGTGCTGCTATTCAGAGGGACATAGACAGACTGGAAAACTGGACAGAGAGGAACTTCATGAAATTGCACACAGGGAAATGCAAAGTCCTGCTCCTGGGGAGGATAATTCCATGCATCAACACACACTCTGGGTGGGCTAGATGGAGAGCAGATTTGTTTTCTGCAAATCTGAAAAAAACCCAAAAAACCCCAGCATTCTGGGGTTCATGGTGGACAGCGTGTTGACCATGAGCCAGCAATGTGCCCTTTCAGCAGAGAGAGCCAACAGCATCTTGTGCTGCACTGGGAAAACAGTTTGAGGTAGGTCATCCTTCCTCTTTACTCACCACTGGTGTGGCGATCCTGACCAGGAGAGTGCTGTACTTGGAGGAGTCTGGTGATCCCCATATCAGTTTCTGAATGCATGGCAAGAAGTTCTCATGCAAGCATCCCTTGATGCTGAATAGAGTTGTCTTTTAAGAAAATACTATAGTAACTGAAATGATCAAAATTGGGGAACCCTTTCTACAGATGGGGTCTGCATGGCATGCTGATTGGAAGCCCATCTGATGTTGCGCAGCTTAGGGTTCCCAGTGTCTGAAGGGACCTAAGATTTACCTCTATTTTCTTTATAGCATTAGCTCTGATAAATAGTATTTTTAATCATATCTTGCAGAGTCTGAGTGCCTTTCTTACTGGGATCACAAAAAAACCAGCACCTCCTGGTGAAAGGCACATCTGCAGTGCTGTGTCCAGCTCTGGGGTCTCCAGTACAAGAGAGGAATAGACTTACTGGAGCAAGTAAAGCACAGGGCTGCAAAGATGGTTAAGGGTCAGCCCATCCTGGAGAAGTGAAGACTTGGCCTGGGGTGTCTCATCACTGTGTACAAATATCTGATGGGAGGGTGTAAAGAAGATGCAGCCAGACTCTTCTTAGTGGTGGCATGTGACTAAACAGGAGGCAACGGGATCAAATTGAAATACAATTCTATCTGAAGATAGAACTGATATCTGAAGATATCTGAACTTTTTTACTGTGAGGGTAGACAAACACTGGAACAAGTTGCCCAGAGAGTTTGTGGAACTTCCCTCCTTAGATATATTCAAAACTCAGTTGGACACAGTTCTGGGCAACCTGCTGTGGCTGAAGCTGCTTTGAGAAGGAGGATTGGACTGGACAATCTCCAAAGAACACTTTCAGCATCAACGATTTTGTGATTCTGTGAAATCCCTGCTGGTGATGTGGCAGCATCTTTCTTGCAAGAAAGAAAAAGGTGGGATCCTTTGATAGAGCCACAGAGCTTCTGGTGGCGTATAGAGCTGGTCTCAGCCACGCTGTCCCATGAAATGTCTGCTAGTGAACTCAGGTCAGTCTGGGGATACAACCTCAAAAAGGATGGAAAACCCAAGCAGTCTCAATACTTCCTTTCTGGGTACGTTGCTCTTTAGATGCCCCTTAGTGCCTCACAAGAGCAGGATGGTTTGAACAGAAAGCTGCTGGGCATACTGTCACAGAACAATGCAGGAACAGGCCATGATCCATTGCATGATGAGAGCAACATCAAAGCACCTGGGGAGATCAAGAACAACAAAAGAAACAAGGTGCTTTTCTGTATCAGCAGGCACCCTACAGCAGCATGGATAACTTGGGACAATCTGTCTGGGTAGACAAGCCAGAGACTGAGAGATTAAAGGAGCAGTTGCTGAAACAAACTGATAAAATAAATAGCTACAAGCAGGTATTTAAAGCTCTGAAAAGATTTAAGGATTAAATGGCTGCGCTTTTAATGAAAGCAGGTAAATCTCATTAAAACTAGTGGCACTGCCATAGAACAGGAAATATAAAACACTGTACTTAACCTCCTGGCAAGGTGAAACATGACCTGGACTCCAGTGATTAAGAGTTGCATTTTAATTAGCAATTACAGTGTCAAAGTTTTACCTTGGTTTCTTGGAACAACTTTAATAGGTCTCACTAAATAACCCTTATTTCTTCAGCTGTCTGAACTGAACGGTTTAACTGCCTTAGGAATAACTGTATGAGTCATGACAGCAACTGCCCAAAGGTCCAACAAATGTCCAGCAAGTTCTGCAAACCAAAGGTGTGTAAAGTCACAGAAATACCTCCCATTTCCTCGTCTCCAGAGCTACGTCCCATACTTCCTACACAATGAAGAGGTGTCACTGCCTCTTTCCCACCCCATGAAAGGCACAATCAATCAGCATTTTTTGTGACCTGCAAACAAGCCATGGTTGGCATACTGGTAGAAGATGGAGGGTTGTGGCTTTACAACACTGCCAGCGATAGCTTGAGATCCCTGCATTGGTCAAAGCCCTGGCTCAAGGTGTCTTCCCATACACAATGCAACAAAGCATCCCCTTTCCCCATCACAGGTCTCAATTTGCATGTTAGGGTCTCATGAGGCAAGCCAGAAGAAAGTCAGAAGACCCACCAGAGGCAGACCATGGAAAGGGGATTTTATTACAATACTCCAGTGCCTAAAAAGAAACTGAGAACTACTGACAGGGGATAAAAGTTGAGCAGCTGAGAGTTAAGCCTTGAGTTTCAAAAACCACAAGTCAGGCCCCAAAGAGAGGCAAACCCTGAGACTAACTTAAGCAATCCAAGAGTCTTTCAAGGTCATATGTATCTGGACTCATTTTCCTTCTGGTTTCTGAACCTTTAATTCACACTAGCATCATCCTTTCCAGCATTTCACTTAATTTCTTTACTTGAACAAAAGTTTATAATTTTATTGCAAGGTCTGGTATTAGCCACAGAGCTGGGAAGAACAGCATCTATCACGTGATTCCTAATAAATTCAAGAGAGCTGGTCCAACACGCATTGACTTCCCTAATAGTCTCCCCGCCGTCTGGGAGCAGACTGAACTGAAAAGTCTGTTTAGAAATACTTTTATTTTTGTTCAATTGAATCCATATTGCTGAAATATAAATAAAAGTTTGAAAAGAGCAGTCTAAAAGTGGAAATGCTGGACACAAATTTGCATGGGAAATTAAAGAAATACTTTGCAACAAAAGAAAGAAAGTGCATCAAATATATAGCAATTTTCTTCAGGAAACAAGACTTACAGGTACACAGTCCATGTGCATCTACATGCTCCATAATTCTTTCCAAGTTGTTTCTGGACCTATGGACAGTTCCAGCCTAGTCTGATACGTATTTAAAGGTTTCAATGCTAACTAAGTTCATGCATGCCTCCTGAAAATAACCAGGAAGAAAAGGGCTTTGTCAGGACAGTCATTGAGAAAACAGGCTCTATAATCTGTAAACATTAAAAAAAGAAAAGGACAGTTTCTGTTTCTTTCCTTAAGTTTATGCCTCTAAGAATAGTGGTATCTGTTGGGAAATTTGTTTACATTGTCCTGACTCAGAGTCATGGTAACTATAATTAACGTTAGAAGTCAATGTTAAAATGCATAAAAGAGCACACAAAATCCTAACTTGAAAGAAAGAAGATAAGCAACAATTCATCAAATCATGAGTTTGCAGAATCAACTTTAAATTTTAATACCCCCTGTATTAAAGTGTCATTTAATTGTCCTACTCCTTAACACACTATGTAAAATACATGTAGAGTACCCCCAGCTTGGGATATAGTCTTGCAATATGTTCTGTTTGGTCTATATAATTTTGTACTTACCTCACAATATAATTCATGGTCATGCTTACTCTATTACTCTAGGAAGTCAAAAGAATTTGCCTTCACAAAATAATGATCAGTAGAAGATGTCAGAAATTATTAATAGTCTAATATCATTCTAGTTCTAGTGAATGAGTATGTCAGAACTTCTATTACCTTGCTACCTTACAGTAGCCAGAAAAACACATGTTTTCTATGTCATTGGAATTTCATCCCATCCCATCCTAATCTAATAAAAATTGTCAAGGTTTTCAAACTACATAAAACTCATCACAGCCCTCCAAGCCATGTTTTCCCATTTTTATATATTTTTCCCCATTTATATATATTTTCCCATTTTTATATAATAGCAACAGAAAATGAAAGCTCAAATCATCTTCAGCAACCAGAAACAGCTTTTTACAATTCTCACAGAATGACTTCTTTTCCTTCTTAATGTATCTAAGAGTTCTAGGAATAATTATGTGGAAAAAAGAATACGATAAAGAACGAAACTATTAAGAAATAAATAAGCAGTCCACTTGATAAACTAATCTTAAAGGTATTTTTCTAGACATTGGTTGCTGAAACAAGTAGCTAAAATAATACTTAATAATTAGCTCGGTGCTGCCATGGAAGTTGGTGTGATTAATGATTAAAAAAGCTTATTAAGAATAGACTTTTGTTAAAAACTCAAATGTCACAATTTTGTGTGTATAGTAGGATAAGAGATTCAACCGTGTGTTGAACAACTAGTAATTTATCATAGAAGATAATATTGTTTGTTAGATTAATCCTACCCAAGGCAGCAGAACTGGAATTCTAACAAGAGTTCAGGAGGGATGAATGATAATATATATATATCTAGAAAATAGAGGTGTCATTGAAATTGTAGACTGCCATTACTGTACCACATTTAAGTAAGCTTCAGTTATATTTGCCGATATTATATTTTGTGCTCCAACTGGTTGGAAAAACTTTGCAAAATGTGTTGGGTTTGTGGGTTTTTTTAAACAATAACTTCTGATCTTGGGGAGAAAATCCCCCAAAAGAAGACAAAAAATGGCTGACTGCAAGAAGTCTTCTTATTTCAGTATAATTTCAGAATTATAATTTCAGATTATACAGAAGAGAATTCCAACAAATTGAAAATGTGTGTTTTGATACATTAGAACAAAATGTTCCAGTTCTATTTTGAACTAACTTTTTTGGAATAGTTTTATTTTGGTTTATGTTAAATTTAGAGTGAAATATTTTTTAATGAATAACAATCCTTCTAAAACTTTTCTTTTGCAGAAAATTTTAAATACCAAGCTTACAACGATTCTTTTTGTCATTTTTACCTTGCAATGCTCCCCTAAAATTTCTTAATGTGAGGAATAACCATTTTCTGCCCACCACAAGTTGTGTCTAAGGCAGCTACCATTAATTAGAAGCAGCCTAAATATTTCACAGAGGGCAGCCAATCTCCTCCAGTTCGTCCACTACATCTCTCTGACAGTGTTTCTTGTTTTCACTTTTGTTGAATATTATTTTCCATTTTTCTGCCTCCGTATTCTTCCTAGTGGTTTCTAAAAAATTGGTGTTATCCAGGATTTAATTAAAAGTGTGCAAACAGAGAGGACTCTCAACTGAAAGAGGCTCTTCACCAGGTCAAAAAGTCCCACAACTAAAGCATAAAAAGCCTGAGAAAGTTTAGTATAGAAAGCTTAGTATAGATACAGATTTCAATCTATTCCAGCATATTGATGTATAAATAAATAAAAAGTAGTCTGAGTTAAAAGTACAGAAGAGTGTCAAAATAAAAATAAGCAGTTATGTCCATTAATATTAGAATGCAGAAACACTGGTTTCCTGTGGACTTAAAGATAAGAGTAGATTGACTTTTTAGCACTTAAGAGGTGTAAACTAGACCAAAGTTTTCTTTGTGCAAGTTCTCTCCCTTGTGTTGCTTCTGGTAGGTGAAAACTTCATTTGAGGAACATGTTCTCTACCTGACTTCCTGTTCTTCTCCCTTGTTCTCTCTCTGACTGTCTGTTTTCACAAAACTTGAAGGCTCTTCACTGTAAGACCTCAGTTCTTCTAGGCTGGATCTGCTACCGGGTCAATGAGGAGCAAAAACACATACAGCCTGACATGGTGAACTCTCTCCCCACAGGGAACAAGAAAAATTGCATGGTGTGACTGAAAAATGTTTTTTTTCTTCAGCAGGTATATTTATCTTTTAAATAAACAATTATTTTATTTCTTTTGAAATAACTTGTGTTTTCCCAAAGAGAAAAAAAAACAAAACCAAAAACACAGCCCATGAGGAATGGGTAGCATTCCCTGCATTCACATGCACACATAATAGATTTTTGTGAAACTGTTCACCGTTACTTTGCTTTGGAGGCAGGGAAGGAAGGTGACTGTTTCAATTCCAGTTTGGGGAACAGGTGTATTCATTTGTGATGGGCTGTCCCAAATCAGCACCCTCAAAACAAAGGTGCATGCATGAAACTAATGCTTACTACAGTGTTAAAACGCTGCCTTATATATTTCCTTTCAGGTATGTTTCTGCTGCAGTTGGCCTGTTTTTATTGGATTTATGCTTTAAATCAATTATTTCCAAATACAATGTCTGTCATATTATTTTAGCAACGAACTCTGCTCTGCATAGGATCAGCCAGCCCCATTGCTGGGACTATGCAATGAAAAAAAGCCCATATCAAGAAGGTTCCTTCTATAGTATCTTTTTCCTCCCCATGCTTGGCATCCAGGGAACCCATTTTACTTGTCTGAAAGTAACCTTTCTTGGTAACCTGGCTCTGTTGTGTGCCAGAGCACACCCCGCTGCGGGACCAGCAGAGCAGTTCCATGGCCAGGGCAGACCATGACCCACCTGCAGTATTAAATAATTGCTGTTCATTAGGCAAGCGATGCCAGCAGCAGCCAAGCCCGGGTGTACCCAGCCTCTCAAAATAAACAGTTATCACACAGTCAAGGGTCAGCATCAGTTAAACAGGCTTCTACTAGCAGATTCTGCCTTTTCGATAGCAACCCTTCTGTATTTCTGCTTTTGGCTCCATCTTGCCTCATTCACCTTTGTGCTTAGTGAAGTTTCATAACCCAAGACTGTAACCAGACAGGGACATGCCCCGTACCCAACGGCACCCACTGCTCAGTTTCATTTAAGAGATGCTTTGACACAGACTCTTGTCTGCCAGCTAACTTCCCTCCCCTTCCATTCTTGCCAGTTTTGCCCATTCCTAGAGTGAGACTTGGTGAAAAGTTGTAGATCATCATCCCCTGACACACTCACCTTGAGCAGCAGCACAGTTAACCACATACCTACACTCTTAAATACTGACATTTCTCAGTGAAACATGCAATACTCACCTTTGCAGTATCATAGCAGAGTCTATATAAATGCAATCTGCCATATTTGCACCAGCAGGATGTTGTGAAGGATTCTTCCTCTACAGTGAGAAGCATTGGTTTATGTTTCTGATATGTTTAAAGCTCCGGACAATTTGACACAGTCCTTGAAACACTGCTCATTACAGCATCATGCTTTGGAAAAAAAACATCTGTGGCAGCTTCAAGCAGTCAGTCACTTTTACAGTTTCTGTGTAGGAAGGAAGCAGAAGAACAGCATGAGAAAGAAAACTTTTATTCCCATTTGTTCATCTTGTTTCAAAGAGAAGGATGGAAGGATTTCTCTATGAAGGACCAAATGACAAAAGAATAGAAGGTGGATGTTGGTTTACGCCCTGCGTCTAGAGCACTATCAACTGCCCTTGTTGGAGTATTAAGTAAAAGAGAAGTGGAACTGTCAGGACATTATCTGCTGAGGCCTGGAGGGTGCGATGCTGGGGACAGTGAAAGGCAAAGGCGAACTGTGAATGTGGAGTGACTTCCTTTCCTTCATGGCATACACATGCTGCTGGGTAGCCAAAGAAGCCACTTCAGTGCTTCACTCTGCACAATACCCTCTCTCTTTACGAAATGTTAAGTTTGACTGCCTTCTGTTCACCTTTTACACACTCTTCTGATAATGTACTGAGCTCTTGGGACTTGCAGATGAATTTGAAAAAAGCGTGACAGTCACACATCAGGGTCTCAGTATTACAGAGCTGGGATAATGAAGGGGAAGACACCAAGTAGCACATCTGCTTCTACTGTTCCTCACATTCAAGAATGCGTGCTACAAGGCTGCAAGGTGTAAAACATTGCAGACTAAGCAGGTTCTTCTCCTCACGTCCATCATAATAGATCAAAGCATTCAACTTTCAGAACAATTTCAGTTGAGTATCTTCCCAATTGCCAAGAGGGGAAGGAAGAAACTGATTCTGTTCAGTTGCCTTGGATTTTTGCAGGCCTCCACCAGAGCAAATAAAATTCATATTGGTTAATTTTATAATCCCATTGCAACCCATTGCAACACACTTGTCTGATGATAACAGCTTGAGTTTGTCACAGCAGGGCTGGACCAAGCCAGGTCCCCCCTCAGAAAGTCTGCCAATGTGCAGTCTCTGAATCACGGCTGCTAACGACCCTATCACTTATCCAAAAATGCTACTCTGATTTTTTATGTGGGTGGATCTCTATTCAAAGCAAATATCTTGATTTGGTGACTCATTTTCTGTAGATAATCACTTGTTTTCATATTTATGACACAATCACCAACTTCCTTACTGTACATTAACATATACTTACTTGAATTTCAAGCACCAAGGAACTGTCAAATTACAAAAAAACTAATAGTTTACCTTTTGTCCAACATTACCAGACAAATGAACATTCATATTGCCTTTACTTCCTTAAACCTCTACCTGTAGATGCCAGCACAAGGTAAATGAACTAGGGCAAATCTTGTTTCCTTGTTCTAGAGAGGCCTGCCTTCTTTTGCACTCCCCTTCATAGGCTTTAAAGACCATCCAGCAAGCAGCACTGAAAATCATTTTAAGAATTTAGGAACCAATACTTTCATACTAAAACGTACTATCGTTTTAGAAGGACAATATTAAATTAAGGCTATTACATGTTTGCCTACACACACAAGTGGTACCTATTGCACACAGAGTTTTAAGACAGATTTAAGGTACATAAATTAGATGATACTTTGAAGTGAGGGATACTGTAGAATAGCATATTTGCTCATGTGAGGTAGGAGACAATTCATCCCTCGAGGGCAGAGATGTAAGCTATCTCAGTGTAGTGCAGGATCTCACAACCAGGCAGCTACCCTAGAACTCACATACTGTATTTTCCTATCTTTGCTTATCCCACAGCAGTAAGAGTGTGTGCGCATTAATCATCTTGTTCTCAGGGCTTTTTCCTTGCAAGCCCAAAGGCGTACTTTTAATTGGAGAGCATTAACCACAGACATTAAATAAACAGTGATTGCTTGAGTTTTAGTCTGTTCTGCAGGTTCTTCTAAGAGGAACTGTGCTGGTTTTGGCTGGGATAAAGTTAATTTTCTTCATGGCAGCTAGTATGTGGCTATGTTTTAGATTTGTGCTGAAAACAGTGTTGATGATTGATTGATAACACCAGGATGTTTTCATTATTGCTGAGCAGTGCTTACACAGAGCCAAGGCCTTTTCTGCTTCTCACACCACCCCACCAGAGCGTAGGCTGGGGGTGCACAAGAAGCTGGGAGGGGACACAGCTGGGACAGCTGACCCCAACTGCCCGAAGGGATATTCCATACCATATGACGTCATGCTCAGCACACAAAGCTGGGGGAAGAAGAAGGAAGGGGGGGATGTTCAGAGTTATGCCGTTTGTCTTCCCAAATAACGGTTACCTGTGACGGAGCCCTGCTTCCCTGGAGATGGCTGAGCACCTGCCTGCCCATGGGAAGTGGTGAATGAATTCCTTGTTTTGCTCTGCTTGTGAGAGCGGCTTTTGCATTCCCTATTAAACTGTCTTTATCTCAACCCAAGTGTTTTCTGGCTTTTACCCTTCTGATTCTCTCCTCCATCCCACCTGGGGAGGAAGTGAGGGAGAAGCTGTGTGGGGCTTAGTTGACAGCTGGGGTTAAACCACAACAGGAACTCACATCTTCAGGGAGAAAATCAACTCTCATTATGCTTTTCTAAGTTATAACCAGAAGAAATTTTTTCCCTCCTCAAGAGCAACAAGCCCTGTCACAGTGTGACATAGGTAACAAACTGTGAATCTAATTAAGTGTGTAATTATACAGCAGATTGCAGCACGGTATGCTATTACTTAAATCAACTGACTTGCGTGCCAGAAGCATGGCAGTCCCAGAAACATAGCACTCAATGCAGACTGAGCTGAACACGTTAGGGACCGTTTCCAGTGCGGGTGAAGAATAAGCCACGCTCAGTTCATCCAGGCTAATGGCACCTGCGTGCATCCAACAAAAAAGACAACAGACACCTAGAAATTCAAAGTTTAAAGGAGACACAGAAGCAAACTTGGGCAACTCTGTGGTGTGTCACGCAGTTTCCTTGCATCATAGGTTTGTATATATTTGTCTCGGTCTTTTTTGGGTGTGGCTGCCAGCGTAGAGCTCTAATGCTGCATCTCTTTTCCTTGAAATATGGTGAATTGACAATACCTTTTCAAAGCTGCCTGTGTAAGAGAGGTATTTTCCCTTTATCAAACTCCTCTTCCCAAATAGTAGTAGTTTCAGGATGTGTGCCGTTACACCATGCCGTTCCTAGATTTGCATAAATAACGCTTACAGTGAGAATTTCTGCTAAACAATCTACACAAAACTGACCTACATTTGCAAATCTCCTTTGAACTACTGTAACAGAAACACTCATGGCATGAAAAGCAAACAGCTATCACAATACCGAATTGAGAGCTCTGCGAGTGCACCACAGCAGGGCTCCAGTGGTTTTGTTTCAAAGCTGCTGCTATCATCATTGTTGCTTTGGGCATTTGGCAACAGACGGCACATTGCTGGGGAATTTTGCAGGCAAACACACTGTAAGGTACCATTTTGCCTTGTCTGGGAGGGGAGGTTGGGAGGACTAGGGAATGCGAGTAAATTCACAGCGGACAGATGGAATAACATGTTCTGAAGTAACAGCGAGTCTCCCAAAAATCAGCAAAAGCAGCCTGAAATCTAACATGACTACAGTAATAACCGTATCGGAGTAGACAGAATTTACCGATTCTGGGGAAGTATAAAACAACTGCTGAAAGCACACTTGCTACAGGGAGTTGAGCTGAATACTGAAGCGCGGTTAGTGCATGGCTTCAAGCACAAAGCTTTAAGCAAAGCCCCAGCACCGCGCTTTCCAGGTAGGAGGGACAGGACCTGACCCTGGTCTACCCTGTGTGATTGATGGACCCTCTGTCTCATTGACAGTCTTCAGGCTTGGACAGTTTACTGAGGGTTTCTGGGTGGCTGACTGTGAGCAGCTCTACCCGTTGGTCCTCTGAGTGCTGGCAACTAATTGTTAAACCGGCTGATGTCCTCACCTCACCTGGACCTCGCAGCAGAAGGGAAAACTCAAGCTCCCGGTCTGCTGAAGATTTCAAAAAACATGCTTCATAGGTTACATAGCAGGGAAAAACAAAACAAAACAAAACACCACACTGTGCTGGAAGATGTGTGCAGGAAAATGGGTATCTAGCAACTTAAATAGGGTAAATAAAGCCCAGGAATATCAAATCAAACCACAGAACAAAGTGAGCTACTTGTGTCTTGTGTGGGAATGGAAAAATTGTGCTGTGACAGGGACTGGCATAGTGGCAAAGAAGTGAAACCAATAGAGAATCATCTAACTTTCTGAAAATTATAATTTTTCTGCCAAACTTTTCCATACCTAATAATCTGCTCTTCCTTTTGACATAAGATAGATAAAATTTAAATAATAACTTGTTTAAAGGTTGCCCACTGATCCTGACCGGATTGCTCTCGATGCAAGCAGAGCACTGTACCCCACTGATAACACATGCATTTAATGCTTCAAAAGGTCTAATTTCACAAAGAGAGGAGAAAACAAAGAAGTAAATTTAGATGGGAAAAGTTGGGGTGGGGGGAAACGTGAATGAAAACAGTGGGATTTTTTATTATTATTACTGATTTGGTCAGAAGCAAATCCCCTGGTGACAGATTATATGATTCTGCCTGTTCTCTGATTTAGTTTCCCCTTAAAGAGACTGACAATTAGTAGTCCCTTAAATAGTTCCTCTCTCCAGACTGGCTCTTCACCCCATGCCACCAGACACTAAAGAAAAGAAACCTCTTTTGCTCTTCTAATTCTTCCTCCCAAGGTGGATTCCTGTTGCACATGCAGTAAAGCCAAGCTTGCTTGAGCACAAAACCAGGGAGGAAACTGGTCTGCAGAGGCCACTAGGGCCTACCTGTGCAGTGGGATGTACCTTGGTCATTTTGTTTATATTTGCTCCGAATTAAGCTGTCCCATTCCTTTGCATCTACATACCCATTAAAACTCCTGCCTACTATGTTATTATTTACTACCTGTCTTCAGCACACGGTACTGCAGTGCCCTCACGTCATTTTGCAGGAGTTGAGGTGATTTTCTGCATTTCTGAAAGTTCAGCTAATGACTGGTTTTCAGGCTGAGAAGAGATCCCGGTCTTTACGCTGTGCCACAGTCATAGCTGCCTTCTTGTGATACACCACGGCAATAGAGTCCTACCTCTACTGCAGACTTGCCGAGGATTCACACATTAGTTGCTTCATCATGAATCAGTTGCTTCACCATGGAGTGAATTTCCAAGTTTAAAAGTATTACTGGTGAGAGTATTACAGTGTATTACTACTGTAGCACTAATAACATTGAGCTGTTATTTATGTCTCATCAAGCATCACAGGAAAGCACTAGTCTGAAAATTGAGTTCTTGTCTTATGGCTGCTATCTTTCCTCATTACAAAACTAGCCAAAAAGTCACATTTATGGAGGGGCTTCAGGGAATTAAAAAAACTCATACGTGAGATAAATCAAAATATTTTTATTTCAGTGTTGAGCCCTGTGTATAACTAGATGCCATACATTAAGAACCAGAAAATCTAGACATTCTGGAACATTTTGATGTTTTCCAAACTCCAAGTTGAAACCAAAATTGTTCAAATGTCCATTACATTCTATTGAAGGGGCATATTAAGATGGAAAAATGATTATGTAAACATTCTTTATTCATCATAACCAGTATGCCAGATTATCATTTCAGTTGTGCTGGCAAAATTCCCAGTGTGCTTGCCAAAATGCTAGTCCTTTGACTTATGGTAGGACACACTGTTGAAGATGCAGAAAACAACCAGAGCATATATTACTTTCTTCAGACCTAGGACATGGGAATAAATGTTGATTTTAGAAATTCAAATCCAATCTGCTTAAAATGTGGCATTTTTAAGAATCAGTTTCCAGAAGAGAAAAATACAGACCCTAAGGACCAAAGACAGTCCTTTAAGAAGAGCTTGTCCAATTCTAATCCTGAATATTAGGGCCAGATTGTTCACATCAAGTTTACAGAGGAATTAGAAAGAAAAAAAACAAATCATATTGGATTTTATTCAAAGAAATATTCAAACAAACCCAAAATATACTTTCTATTCAGATCAAATGCTTGGCAACCTTTTGATAACAAAATGGCTTCGGGCTGAAACTCTATATAGTTTCAGTGAGTTCATTTTACAGGAGTTCCCTTTAGCAAATAAGCATATGGTCCTAGAAGTGGTTACTCTAAGAAGTAGGACAGCCAGTTCCACCTAACCCTATTTCTGCAAGAACGCATATTGTGCCTGCCTGGAAGTTGCCTCCTGTTAGCAACTCATGCTGTATTTTAGTTTCTTGGACAGACATGTGCTACTGCATTGGCCTTGTATTTGTTTATGGAAACTATTGAGTTGAATCCCCTTGTTTCCAAGGGCTTGACAGGATTTTATCCATGCTGTTAGCTGGCTGGCACAAACCGGCTTCACATAGGTAAACACAAAACAGCCTTAGTGTGACACATCTCTGAATCTAATAAACTTTACTGAGAAACTGAATCATGTCCAGGCAAATTATAGGGAGAGAAGAACAAGGGTGTATTTCATTTCGCCCACTAGCATGAGCACAGCTTGACAAGAAGCTTTGCATGTCTATGTGACACAAGACAAGAAAAATGGTCCGATTCAGCGTGAGAGAAATTCTGTGTACAAGAGGAAGTTAGACCCACTTTTGTTTCTTCTGAGTTTTCATACCTAACCAAAATGCCAAAGTAAGAAAGTTAGAGACCTTACACTGGTCTTTCATTAATGAGCAGAGACAGGCACTTCCAAAGGACAAAATAAGGAACTCGGGTGGGTTGAAACACTCTTTGATGCAATTGCTTCTCTCCAGTGATAATAAAACAGAGCAAAGACAATCCCTCTGCTAATTGAGGAAACTCAGGGGGGTGATGCCCCAAGAATGAGAGATGAACTTGCATCTTTGCATGAGTAGCTCATAGCTCCTGCAGTAACTACTGCATTGCAAAATCCTGTGTAAAACAAACCTTGAAATCATTGCTTTTAGTGCTGTGTTACAAATGGAACAATTTTCAAGGAAAAAAATCCTCTAGTCAATGCTTTGAGTCCTGCGTCTTCTGTTCCAGGTCTTTTGTCTTTCCTCAGTCTTTAACCATGTTTTGGATATTCTGCTTTTGTCCTGTGCAGGTCCACATTACAAGTCATTATGAAACTAGATCATCTGCTTTGATTTCGAGGCATCTTTTAATGCTCCTGTTGATTATGGCTGACCCCTACAAAAGGAAAGGAAATATGAGAGAAGCTCAGGGCTTACAAATTTAGTGCTCAGTCAGGAAGCAATTCTTTTGGCCTCTACCAATGTGTCTGAGAAACACTAGTAGGTTACAGACCTGAAAGAAAAATGTCATGTTCTCCTCAGACTAATGATACATGACAGCTTATGGAACTGGCATATATGGAATGAGGCATATTAAAGTGTATTTAGAGGTTTATTTTCTGTCTGCTTTTTGGAGTTTGGGGGGTGGGAGGGTCTTTGGCTTTTTGTGGGTTTGGGTTTTTTTATGGTTCAAAAGATCATTTTAGTGAATTTTAACACTGCGTCCTGTTTTGAAAGAAAAAAAGATAGTAACAGGTAAGAATATTCATCTCTTATCTGTAAGTCAATATTTCAGTGTCAACTATTGTGAATGGGGTGGGGTGTGATTAAGTCAACTCATCGCGCTGTAAATGGGCACTTTCCTAAGGGGCTGGTCTCCAGAGCAAACAGGGTCTTACCCAGCTCCCTCAGGCAGCCAGTTGTTTTACTGTGATAATGCTTGATGCACACAAGGAACTGAAGGTTTCCTTTTAAAGTAGGTCTAAACCTTCCAGAAACATACCTGCACCTTTTTCTAAGTTTTGTGGTTACAAACCAAACTAAATATAAAGGAAAGTCCATCTTAGCAGAATTTCTGGAGACCACATAGGTCTGTATAATTTGGTGCATATCACTGAAACCTTTGTCTCTCACCAGTTCAACTCCTCTGTTCTCTACCACTCTCTTGCAAGATTCATGTCCTGCTTAGTTTTTCACTGAGGGATACAGTAAATAGGCCCATGTATTACATGTAAAAATTAATTAATTATCAATTAGATAAAGCTGTTAAAGTTTGAACTGCCTGAGAGAGGAGAAGCTGCACGTCTTCCTTTCCCACCTCTCCCTCCACCGTTATTGCTGCTGCCTGTTTATCCTGCCCCAGCAGCACGGCAGTATCTGTCTTAGACTGGCTGACTAAGCTAGTATTATATCATTCTGTATTCAGAGACACTGAATACAGAATATGAAAGCATCACTTGGGATTTTAGGCATGTCAGCATCAGCTGGCATAAATCCTGCACAAATGGAGAGGAGTGAACATGACATGAAGGCTCTAATCACCAGCTGTAAGCTGAGCTCTGAAAGGATGAACCTAGCCTGATCTCCAACAAGGATTACCATGCTCAGATGCTGTTACAGAAGATGGTACCAGAGAGTGAACAGGACAAGGCACCAGCCCACTTTTCCCCTAAGACCAACAGATCCCGTGAGAAAGTTGGGAAGACAGATGGTGGACCGTGGAGAGAGTTCACAATGTATAGGCAGACCTTCAAAAGCAACAGAGGCACCTGGGCTTGCACATTGCCTGCCCCTTAGCTGAGCTGAACAAGTGAGTGTTTTTAGTCAGCCCAGCTAAAAATTAAGGCTTAAACCAGTTGATTCCACCAAGACAGACAGACAGTTGGACAAATAAGTGGCTATGGTTCAGGCAACAAGTGAGAACTGATTAAATTTTGGTAACTGAACTTCAGTTGTCTCACCATCCCCTTGTTTTTAACATCACACAGCCCTGAAGACTCAATCACCTTCACCGTAGCTCTTGCAGTGGCACCTGCACATCTTGAAACATTATTCAGAAGCAAACTGCTTTGCAAGGGAAGTGTCTAAGGGTTCATTATAATGGGAAAGCTTATTGAAATGTGGGGGTATAGAAATCCACCTACCTGCTTAAAATCCCAGTGGAAGTTCGGGCTTTATTCACAGCTGTGTCACATTGCTCTAAAACTGGCAGATCCCCATTCCCAGGGTCTGTTAGGCATCTTTCAACCGTATTCTGTCAGGCAGGTAAACCTCCTACATACCTTTCTCCGGTGCTGTGATAAAAGATGTGCTGAAAGGGAAGGTGACACCATTGTCACTGAATTAAGATACCAAGGAAATCTCATCAGCAGATGATAGCAGACAGTTCAAAAGCTAATATTGAGAGGTATCAGCTGTACAGCACCAGCATTCATTGATCTCTCAGTAATTATGAATTTGACTCAATGAAAAAAAAGATGCTTACAATTGAATGGTAACACTTAGCTTCTCTTCTACTGAGAGGACAGGCAGGGAGGTGTGAGGAAGAGCTTCACCTCTCTCCCCTTCATCCCACTGATCTTCTGTTAACCAACAAGATCAATCAATATCAACATGAGACCTTTTTTGGCAAGGCTAAAAGAAAAGCCTTAGTTTAATGTGCTTAGATCTCCACGGGAAGATCCTGTTCTGCTACCAGTTGCACTGGGGAGCAGAATTCAATGAAATAAAGGTTAAGATCCCCCTTTAGATAGCACAGAGATAATAGTTTTGAAGTGTCTATTTCATGGCCCTGTGGAGGCTTGAAAGAAACAGTTAGCAACAGCTCATATGTGAAGATCTGATCAGTTGCTTGCATTACCTGTGATGAGTATCCATGACAGGGATACAAAATAGGTGTGTTTCCAGGGTCAGTGCCGTGATCAATACAGATGTCTTCTTTCAATGTGTTTTTCATCTGCAGAATAAAACAGTAAATTTACTGTCAGCAATCCTGTTTTCAACTCCTCACTGCTAATTTTAGAAACTGTCCTGAGAACAAGGCTACTTTATGCAGAGCTCTGCATCGAATCCTGAAGTGGAAGAAACAATATGGGTTTAGAAAATAAATCTCAGATTACCTTTGCAGAAATGATTCATCACAGCAAAAATCAAAAGCAAATCTAAGGTCCTTCAAGGACTCATCAACATCGTGCCATGTAGCACCATGTCAGAAGTCACCAGGCATCTCCAAACAGGTGGGTACCACTGCCCAGCTCCAGCCAGGTATGCAAATTTGGGTCTAGAAAATGCCTACCTATATTCAGATGCCACTGCAGCCTGGATGATTAGTTGTCTCTTTCACAAATAGTGGCCTGACTTCCAATGTATTACATGCTATCTTATTATGTATTGCATACTATTACATCATGTCTGCGTGCTTTCCAAATTATCCTGCTAATCTCTGCAGGAAAAATCCATACTATTTTACAGAAAAATTCAGGCCCTTACAAGATGATATTGATCCATTTTTGTTGGTTAATAGATGAGTTCTGCATGTAGTAAAAAAAAAATGCATGTTAAGCACTTTCCCAAACTACTGTTGTGCTCCCATCCACACATACACAATAACCACCCTTCAGAAATTCTAAACTGACAACTAATATGAAAAAGACTTTAGAAAGCTTCAGTGTCTAGAAAGACATGTAAAAGTCTTTTTAAAATTTCTAGGAAAATATATCATAATCAGCAAAACAGTGTTCACAACAATTCTTCATAACAGTAGAGCTAAGGAGTTATCCCATATTTCAAACAAACAGACTCAATACTTACTGTTCCATAGCCAACAATGTTAGGAAGAAATATTAAATGAGGGAAAATATCTTTATGTACCAGCCAAAGCCTTTACAGTTCAGTTTTTTCCTTAGGTCTTTTCTGGAAGAAACATCTCCACAGAATCACAGAATCACAGAAACACT
>NW_010528420.1:0-9420 GCF_000687285.1 Phaethon lepturus | reverse complement strand
AAGCTGGACATGAGCCAGCAATGTGTACTCACAGACCAGAAGGCAAGCCGTATCCTGGTCTGCATCCAAAGAAGCGTGACCAGCAGGTCGAGAGAGGTGATTCTGCCTCTCTACTGCACTCTGGTGAGACCCCACTTGGAGTACTGCATCCAGCTCTGGAGCCCTCAGCACAGGAAAGACATGGACCTGTTGGACAGTGTTCAGAGGAGGGCCACAAAAATTATCATAGGGCTGGAACACCCTGAAGAAAGGCTGAGGGAGTTGGGATTGTTCAGCCTGGAGAAGTGTCCAGGGGGGAAGACCTTGCAGCTTTCCAGTACTTAAAGGGGATGTGTAAGAAAGATGGGGACAGACTTTTTAGCAGGGTTTGTTGCAATACGACAAGGGGTAATGGTCTTTAACTGAAAGGACGTATATTTAGACTAGATATAAGGAAGACATTTTTCCCAATGAGCGTGATGAAACACTGGCACAGGTTGCCCAGAGAGGCAACATAGGAATGAAAAAGACATACCCATTTGCTAAGCTTAAGGACACTTTATTATATAGTCTGTTTGGTCAATGTCCATAAATATTTATGTTTCGTTACACTCACCAGAAGCTTGTATTTTTTTAGATGCCACAATCTGCCATTTTTCTCAAGACCTTTTTTTCCACCTGTTTCCTTGTCCTCTGAGAGAAGTGCTAGTACAAACAGATCATCAGTGAGTATCACTGTTGTATATGTTTTCTTGTGAAACCTCTCAGGCCCCCTCTGATTGGTTGAAATACTAGCAGCCATCTGAATAGCACATTACATAGGAACAGCCAGTCAGGGTCCTGTCTGTTCTGGAATTCATGCAATTCGTCATGTAGCAAATTAATTATTTCGGTGGGAAAGGTCAAAAATATTGGGTGCAACTGCTCTCATTTTGGGCTAGTTAAAGTGGTAACTGCAAACAGTTTGGCAAATTGTGTTTGTTTTCTTAAAGGAAAAGGTTATTTAGAAGGGCTGAGCTAAGATGCTTTTGAAGTTTTTGCTTATGTGTTTAGGTGGTACTGCAAATACAAATAAAATCAGTAGACACAGTGCCTTTCTGTAAGAATGAGAAACTGATGATAAACAAAAGGATGAACAAAATAATAAAAAAAAGGAAGAGACTTGTCCTCTTCCATTGTCTTATGCATGTGAATTCTGAAGTCAGGGGTGAGAGGAGAACAGAACAGAAGGGGAATATCCCACGTCAGTATTGAAAGTGTAGTGGGACTAAATATTACCTCAGTCAACATTTTAAAAATATCTTTAGTTAAAATACATACAGTTATATATGATGTGACAGTGAATCTTGAGATATTAAAGTAAGTCAGTTCACCAGGATAGTGATGATCTCACACACAATTTATAAAGAATGTTTCATACCCATATTTCCTGTATTGCTTCTTTTTATGAGGAAAAGGACAAATACATAATCTGCAAATGACATATCATGAAAGGATGCAAAACAGTAGTAACAAAAAATAGTAGCTATTGATCTTACAGTACATGAGCATACTTTTTTCTTTAAACGAAAATTAGAAATTGAAAAAAGAAACTTATATTGAACTTGTGATAAGTACTGGTCTTATATTTCCCCAAACCTTTCAGAAGTGCATCTACATTTTTTTTACTTATCTATATTCGGCAGGTGTTTTAGGAACCAATGCTTCCTACACTTGCTTTTTTAATGAAGTTATGTTTACTGTGCCAATGTGTATTCTTAGGTCTTGCACCAGTTCTGATTGAACTCAGTGGAAATAAATCCCATAAGTTTAAATAGACTCATGACCTTTTCAGACGATATAGCAATCAGTGCAATTGCAAATGTAATGTAAGAAAACTGGGCTATCAAATTTTCCTTAGATTCAATGGCTCAGAAAATCTTCCAATTCATGGATGGCTGGGCCTTCAATATTGTGGAGAAAATAAATAGTGCTCATTAGTTGTAGGCAAAGGCAAGAAAACCTTTTTTTTTCCAAGGTAGGAAGTGGGCTTCCCATCTTACACTTTGGAATTGTTACCTATATAGCCTTCATTTGATCTCATTCAGCTGCATCTAGAATCCAGATAGGTGTCCAGGAGCTATGTTCTAGTAGGCTGGAAGAGTACAGTCTTTATTTTTTCTATTTTTACTTGAAGATTTTATAATATAATCCACTAATTTATGTGGAGTCTCCATGCCATTAATCAGTCAGGGTGAGAGAAGTGGAGAATTATACGGCTTAGTAATCTGTTTGTACTGTCCTCTATAGCTTGTTCCCTTAAAAAGACCAAGTCACTAACCACTATTTTGTCCTACATTTACAAAAGGTAATGAGCTGTTTTGCGGTCCTAACTTTTTTATGTCAAACTTGTAATGCATTCTATAGATATGACATTCATAAAATGATTAAGAGTTAAATCCTTTAAAATTAGCTTCCTGTCAGTACCTTGATACTGAACAGTGTTCATCATTTCTACTCACGTGGCAATACAGGTATATTTTTCTTGTGTTTCTATGTTATTATTTTTTTCAAGCACCACGTAGTTATATATTAGAAATTGTAGGTAAAATCCTGTCTTCCTTTAACTTACTTTAGCTTCCAGTGTATCTACAATGGACCTGTACTTTAAATATTTAGAGTGGAATCTTCTTTCAATGCGTAATAAGAGATTTGAAGTGCTTATACAGTACCTATGGTCCAAAGGCATGCATTTTAAATAATGATTCTTTCACATCTCTTGGGATGGTGATATCATTCTGGACATGTCTCAGAAGCAACCTGTTTCATCATCTACTCCTATTTCTCCTATTATGCCTCTCAGTGTTTAAGATTTATTTTAACAATGCCATTAATAATATGCTTTTACTTTTAGTCAGGCCTGAAGTGGTCAGGCAGTTAGAATATTTCAGCTGAGCAGGCAGTTGGACTAGATGATCGTTGTAGGTCCCTTCTAACTCTATTCTCTTCTATTCTGTTCTGTTCTTCTATATCAAAAAATAGAGAAAAGAGAAAGCACCATTAATTATTTTAAAATGTCAACTGAATCCTTTTCAGCAAGTGAAAATTACTTAAATTTGTTCTGATTTAGCTTGTATGTCAAACTACACTTTTCTATGGGTTTCTCTGTAGAACTACCTACCCTTATCACAAGCTTAAAAAGATACATGAGGCATCTGGTAAATTATGCATATAGATGTGTATGCATTTCTATGAATATGCATGTATGCATCTATTGTTATTTTCCTGAAAGGCAATCATCTGTAAGTATTTGACGTTAACTAATTATTAGAGCATGCAATGAAATACAAATCTGTGAAAAATCTCATTTCTATTGTTTCCTTGTCCTGTGGTGAAGTATTTATGAGTAGGATGGAAAAGAGGAGATGACTGTAGTTATTAATTATAAGTAGTTCACAGTTACTTCTAATATTACCATGTGTCTGTATGCACAGAGATTTTTAAAGCCACTTTCTGACTTTTGGAGTTTATAACCCATGGGAAAATTTGTTACCTAATTAGAAGCAGTATGCCTGATTTTTCATTATAATATTTGATCTCACGAATAATGTCTGAGCTCACTCCAGACATGGGGGATAACCATTAGTTTGTTGCCGAGCTTTGTGGAACTGAAGCATGTGGGTTCTAGCCTAGAGTCTCTGACCATGTACCCAATGTAAATGATAACTAAATCTGTTTTCTGAAGGATACAAGTTTATTGTAATACTTTTACATCTCTGCTCCCTTTGTTGACATTGATGCTTGTACTAGTCATGAGATATTCCTCTAGGAATAGAAAAAATTCAGACATACTTAAATTCTCCTAGTGTGTATTCCCAAGTGTGAGAGAGTGTAAAAATGTTAGAGGAGTTCACTTATTTAAAATGAAATGTTTTGGCTATTGATACTTCGATGGCACATATGTCCTAGGAAAAAATAAATCTGCTATCGTTCAAAGTTTAGGTGAATATGAACAAGCATCTGTATTCACTGGTTTATATGGAAAAACACTAGACAAATGTCTACTTTGTATAAATTTAAAATAAACTCCACTACATTATATTAAATAACCAAGACAGTACACAAAGATTCATAATAAAGACATATTCAGGGATCTCAATGTAAATTTATTCTACACAAATCTTAATGTGAAACACAATTTTATTTCTTGCTTTGAAAGAAATGTAGATGAGTTTTGAATTGGGTTTGGGTAGCAACAGTAAGTGTTTTGTTACTGCTGGTGCTGTTAAAGAGACTGAAAGCCTGGACTGAGTCTGTTATTTGTGTATGTGTCTCATCCCATGAAACCCTCGATGGCTTTCTGTACATTTGATTTTAAATACCCAGTGTTTATAAAATGTATGAAATGTAATAGAAAAGGAATTTCAATATTTAAGACAAACAAGCTTCATAGCTAAATTCAAGTGATGAAATTTCACATCAGGGGTTTGGAGGAGCAGCTTAACATGGTAATTATATGAAGTGAACTACATAGAATTCACAATTTTTAAGAGGTCAAGAAGGGAATTTAAATATTCAGCACATATATATTAGGTTGAATTTTGAATAGCTCAACTCCTGTTTAGGTATTTAGTCAGTTTTCTATAACAATTAACTAAAGGAAAAGGGTAGTGAGTGAAAATCTGTTAGATTTTGTAAACACTTGTGTGATTTTAGAAAGTTTTATAGTATATGCCCATTTTTCTTAGGATCCTAAAAAAGGGCACCACTGGCCTAGGAATTTATCCATTTATTCCCAGAGGAATGTGCGAGAGAGGCAGTGGAAAAATGGTGTCCTGAAATAGATATTTATTTCTTTAGATTTACTTAGGACAGAATAAATTACATGAGGTAATGAGGGAAAAGAAAGAAAACCTTAATGAAGCATAAAGAAAACACGGGATATGTGTGACAGATAAGAAAGGGCAAGATTATAGCAAACAACCAAACACTGCAGAGCAGACAAAATTATACAGAATTTTTTGCAAAGCTGAAAGCCCTTGAACTGGCCACTGTGGCAAATTCTTTTTTTGCCTTTCAGATTGATGATCTAACTGCATTTTTACAGCTCTTCTTTTTTTCTTCTACTTTTTTCTTCCCCATAATTTATATTTAGCATCTTGTACAAAGTAAAATAAACCTTTCACTCTGTGTTTCTTGGTAAAATACATTTCCCTCTAATTTTAAAATGAAAGACCACACTGTTTCTTACAAATGAGGTTAACAGTTTTGTGCTTGTGACATAAGTGGTAAGGTATTGCAAAGACCATTAGGTGTCACAGAGTATTAGGATCACACTGCACATTTTACCCTTGGGGCATTAGCAGTGTTTTAAAATATATTATCCCATAAATCATAAACTGTATTTTAATTTCTACACATACTGAACATATACATTATCATATTATCCTGTTTTTCAAATAATTCTTCTATATAATGTGCAGAGTTGATGGAAACAAAAAAAATTGTTGCATTTTGTATATAATCACTTTCTCAATCCTCTTCCTACTACTTTGTTTTGTCTGTTTTTCAGGTTCAAGTCTTATAGTTGCCATACTAATACAGCTGTCTCCCTTTCTACAGCACTTATAAAATTTTTAAGAAAACCATATTCTTTTAGTTTCCTCTGCTCTTCATTTCTGCAAAGGGCACAGAACAAGTAATCTGTTCCACTTCCACTCAAAATGCTAAACCAGCTCTTACTCAAATTAGGTGTGAGCAGAGATACATAGCAGATATATAAATGAGAATTATGCTTCTGCACTTTGCTTTTGTAAGCATTTAAATATCTTTTCACAGAAGAAGTAACAATCTAAATTAAGGGAACACATATGGGATCCTGCTAGAGTATAAGACAGTTGTACCTTGTCTCTGAATTACAAAGTTCTGTTTATTTATGAAGAGCCATCCTTACTGAATCTTTGTTTTTATTTGAAGTATAAATTTTGAGGTCAGTTTCTAACCAATATAATACACAGATTCAAACTTTGGCTGGTATGAGTGGTTATTTTTATGTAGCTATTTTGTTTAGACTTTTTTCTCGTGTGTGAAAAAATATAAGTGCTCTCAACAGAGAAAGAAAACTTCATGAAATTCCTTAATGAATGTAGTGTGTATTTCATCGAAATGTACTGCTGTACTTATTAAGTGCTCTAGTTAAATGAGTGAAATATTACACTGATGGCACTCACCCTTTCATTTTAGGTACTTGGGTTTATAAAACCTGTGCAAAAAAATGCAAAAACATGACGCAGTTTACTGAAATGCTTTCTGAATCTCTGACTTTTAGGTTTTTATGGAATCATGATTGATATTGCTACATTGTGACTGATGCTGAAGCCCCAGTAGCACCCTGGCAAGAAATGAACTACATCCTTGTACCCAGTTAGAAGCTCTTTCCTCCTCTCAGAAAAGCTTGGCTAATATTAAAGAAACTCTAAGTGTTTAATATTGAAGGAAAGTTGTTATATCTAAATCTTAAATTGTTAGTGTGTTTTATTAGTATGTAAAATTATCTCACACACTCTGTGATTTGGCCTTGTGTTAGGCTCTGTCCTGTGACAGAACAACTACCATGGATCTTGAGAAATGAGAACAGAAGTGAAAATGAGGAACTTTTCTAAATATCAATGCCAAACAGAGGAAAGTCATCGTATTGCCACTTTTGATTTTATTATTGGATTATACTTTCAGCAGTGAAATTCATTTTTTTTTCTTGTTAAGATTAGTAAGAATTTTTGGCTTAGTGTATATGAAAATAAATTTTTATTTCTATCCTGAATGCATCCTGTCCAGTACATTTCCTGTGCAAATTGTATTTAGTGGTATGATTTTATGGAATGTGAATAACTCAAATTTTCTGGCTATGATGTAATTAAAGGATGGTACTCTCATGTGATTAGTATGTATAATAAAAAACATAGCTAGAGAAGTAATGTTGTTACTAGTGCTGCAAAGGGACCTGTGCAAATGGAAAATAGACAAATTTCTCTCTAAAGCTGGGGATTTATATATAATTCATGTCCCTCTAGTGTCTGAATTAAACTCCTATGGATCTTGGGTTTCTGAACAGATTCCACACAGTTAATTCTGCCCAGTCAGCAGCCATGCTGTAGCATGAGAGAGTGGTGAGTACAATGAACAGAGTCAAAACTGCTCGTCTCTACAGGGTATCTCTCCTTTCCATGTGTTTTTTTGAGGCAAAAAATATAAACCCTTTGAAGTTCTGTCTTTGTTCATGTAAGATACTTTCAAACATTCTAAGTCAGCTCCCAGACAGGGCAATTCCCTTGAACAAAGCCTGCTGTTTCTAGCCATCAGTAGGAGGAAGCACAAGTTAAATTTAAAATCAATGCTTTCTCTGAAAAACCTTATAAATACAATTGAAACAGATAAGAAGAAAATAATAAAACCCTCTGATTGTCAGAAGAAGTAAGCAGTTTGACAGTAGGGTTTTTATGGCCAAGTAGGTAGCTGGCTTTCAAACCCTACTGCCATAAATTATGAATTATCTGAAAACTTAACCATAATGCCTCAAGAGAAAGATTGCAGCTGTGAATATGTTTTTATAAACATTGAAGGATTGTCTTTTGTTAGCTCAGTAGTTCCATTAAACTGGGGATTGTGAAACTAGAGTTACTTGCTTTCCCATTTACTAACAAATTTATCAATTTTTATGCTTTTCCATAGTAAAAGGCTGCTCACTTAAATAACTCATTTACATACTTTTCAAATCTTGATTCTGCTAAACCCATAATCAGTCTGTTCTAAAAACTGTTCTAAGCCCCAAACAACATTAAGAAGCTTGTCATAGGAGAGACATATGTCATGAGCTGTATACATGGTAGCATTTCTAATAAGCTTTCAGCAAAGAACATGTAGACACCATCATTACACTACTAAAAAAAAGAAAATGTAAGGCAGCATTTATGATTTACTCAGTGATTTAAAGACATTTTGGGTTTTTTTACTTCTTCCTCTCTGCTTTGGAAAATGGGGATTTTTGGTGCATTTTAGCCTGTTTTTTAAAGAAAATGTGCTTTTATGAATAAATGAAGGAGGCAAATAGCATGGTCTTCTCCTCCAACACCACCCTGGAACCCACAAAATAATCTTGAATATGTTGGTGGGTATTGACCATGTTTGTCAAAGAGATAGGAGTCAAAAATGTATATTCCTTCAAGTATTGGGAAGCTGATAGCTGGATAAAAGATATGATGGCCAGTTCATAAGTTCATATGTAACTCTTAAGTTAGCCAAAGCATATACTTCACACTTGCTTATCAAGTTGAATACGTTTGGTATGGGAAAAGATGAGGAAAAACTCATGAAGTGTATATAGGAGTAAACTGGGAGGAAGATGCTTGGAAGAACATGGGGACACAAAACTACAGGAAAACCAAGCTTTGTTCATTCTGTTAATGCAGAAGAATAACTTCTGTCTCTCTAACAATGAAGAAGTATGAATAGCCTTTCAAAATATGTATTCAGAAATGCCAGAGATGACCCAGGCATGCATGATGCTGCTTCTAGAAGAACGTATTATGGGTAAGATTTATCCACTTTTCAGTCCAAGGTTCTTTCAACAAAATGTTACTATACATACAATATTTTAATATCAATATCAGTGAATGAACCAAAATTGAGCATTTTTCTCAATATGCATATATTTCGAGACAGTTTTTAATAGTACATCTGATGTGCATAAAACTATAAATGAATGGAAAAAGACTCTTGTCTCATGACATTTCCTTCAATTTCAAACTCATTTTAAGGCTGTCTTGTGCATTCAGAAAGATTTTAATAAGTGCCTTATTCCAAAATAGAACTTGTGCTAATGAGAAAAGTATACATATCCAACATCTTATAAAAAATTCCAGACTTTGTGGGTTGTATCCGTGGGATGCAAGTGTGTTGTTTGTTTTTTTTTTTTAATGTACCAACTTTACCGCATAAATACATTCCTCCATCTTTAGCAACATAATAAATCAAAGAAGTCTGGTTTTGCTTGTTCTAAGTGTAAAGTGAATTTGACCTCATGGTAAAGGTAGCTTATAAATTAGTCTGCATTAATCCGTATCAATTTTCTTAAATTACTTCCCTGTTTTTTTTCTACATAAGGCAAATGAATCTCAGGCAAGGGAATCTAGTAGGGTATAAATAAATCATAGATCATTTACACTTATCTTGGTAGAGCTACAATAGTATTGGAGAAAGAGATTGTGACAGGTAAAGTACCGATGAAGCTGGAGAATTAGAAGAATTTCATATGACGTGAAACAAATACTTCCTTCTCTTCTGTTCTCTACCTTCTATTCTCTATCTTCTATCCTCTAGATGGCTTTCCTTCTTGAATATTACTGTCAGATCCCTTTTCCATTTGAGCAAGTAGGAGTATGCGGGAGAAGGATGGACTTCACAACT
>NW_010528419.1:214245-297246 GCF_000687285.1 Phaethon lepturus | reverse complement strand
AAAAAAAAAAAAAAAAAAGCCTTGAGAAAAGGGGAGTTTGTTGGGTTAAGCTTAGTTTGATAGCCACTGACTGAATGAGTCAACATCATTTCCAGGTAGATGACTAATAAGAAATCCTGTTTTATCCGGCAGTAACAGCACTATTTTTATTTGGCAGATGAGAGGCCAAATTCATAGATTTTTATGAAATGTTAGAAAGTGAAAAACTGACCTCATATAGATGCCTGTTTGCAATTTTAATCTCCCTTCATATAAAAGAGATACTTACTTACAGAATGTCTCAGTTATATCGATGTTCCTTACTATTATTTTCTTCCAAATCTTGACATTGTCAGAATCATCATGTTTGTAAAAAACAGATGTTTAATGCTGCTACAGATGATATACCAGAGTAACTGGATGCCTCGTTATAATTTAAAATGGCTTGATAAATGGTACATGTATAACGGGAAAGAAAGAATAAGGGAAAAAATAATAGATGACCCTTGGTAGAAACATGTTAACAATTTCTTAAAGATTTTGCAAGGAAGCTACTTTTTAACAATGATTCTAAAAAAGTATAGAGTCAGCAATTTATGCAAATAGTTCATACATAATTTAATGAACCTCCTTTAATGTTTTGGATAAATAGCGAAAATACTTTCTCTGAGGCAGAAAACATACGTCTCGGTGACACTAGCAGGAACAGCTTGCATACCCACCCACCTTAACAGCAATCCTGGTTTGCATTGACATCAGTCTTGCCTTATATTCAGGGATCATGTAACACAACACGGACTATTGAAATAGAATATTTAAACTAGAAACCATGTACATTTTAAATATCCACAGCCTTCTGTGGCAGGGAGAACCACAGTTTACCCACCTAATACATGAAGAAGTTCCTCTTGTTTGCTTTAAACTGCATGTATGTTGTTAGCTCCTTTGGATGCCTTTTAGTTCACATCTTTGAAAAGAGACAATGAACAGATACTCTCTCTTTGCCCTTGTTATACCACTTGTCGCTTTGTAGACATCATGGCTGTTATATGTCTCTTGTAGTCTCCCTTACTCACGAATCCTAGTCTGTTTAGTCATTCCTTCCTTGGAGACTGACCTACAGGTTTTGCCATCCTTGCTGCACATTTCCAAAGCTTTTCCAGTTCTAGTGAGCACTTTTGGAGATGGATCAACCAGAATTCTACACAAGGTCCACAGTTTGGATCCAAACTATGGGATAATTATGTTCGTTATTTGATTATCAGTAATTCCTAACGTTGTTTTCTCTTCTCTTTCTTAGAACTCACCCAATGCTTTCACAAAAAGATATATTAAAAACCCAGAGAAAGGTAGAAAGGTCAGAGATGAGTTTGTATTGCATTTTCTTGATTTTGTGATCTCTCTTCAGTTAGTATAATTTTGTGTCTCCATCCTCTACCTAGCTAAACTTACCAGAGTGCAAGGAAAAATGATTTTATAAACAGGGTACAAGGAAGAGTAAAATGGAAATCAGATAGTTTGGCCTCCAGAAATGAACTAAACATTTCAGAGATGTCCCTATGTTTTATTTGAACATTTTTAATGAAATATTTTGTTTCAAAATAGTTACCCACTGACATTTAAAGAAACAAAAGAAGCCATTTTATTTTGATTCAGAACAGGTTACAATATTTTTGCTAAGAGGTACTGCTGCTTCTTCAGAAGGTCATAGTTTCATATTTTTAAAGCTTAGAAAGTCTAAATCATGCTAGTTGAGCAGTGCTGTTCTGCAGAAGACAGGGTTGTCAATAATAACCACATTTTTAGCTAGCTAGACAGAAATCAGGAAAACATTTTTAAAATTTGGTAAATTTCGTCTAAGAAGAATCAAGGAGCATTAAGATACCTTGTAGAGGTAAATCTGAAATACACCTCCAGAGCGCAGAGCATAATGAACTCATCCCTTCAGTGGAGTTCTATTATACCTGTTGTATATTTGTGCTGTACTTTCCTATAAGCATTAATACTTTCTACTGATAAAAACTTCGTGTCATCATTCTATATGGCTGTGAAAGTCAGTGCCGCTGTGTTTGACTGCCTCTTGCTTGACAAAAAGGTGCTTGCTGTGAAACCTGTTCTGGTGTTCTGTGAAATGCAACAATATGAGTTTCACAATGGCTTTTTAGTTACGATTTTGTAAATAAAACATCTTAATGAACACACTTGAAAGGTTAATAGTCTGTAACATTGCTCAGAGAATGCATTCATTTTCTTGGCTTGCAAATTATGTCCTCTGGTTTTTATACTTAAAACAAGCGCTCATAATTGCCTCATTATTGAAATCCAGGTGAGAACTTCCTATGGAAAAAAACAACTTTATCTATTTTTATCGGCACCAACTTTTTTGCATTTGGAATTGACTCATCATATCTCCTTAAAACAAAAACAATCATGCTTTGCCATGTGTTTTTTGGTTTTGTTTTTGGTTTTGTTTTTTCTTTCATTCTGTATGATGCATACTGCTTATCATGATATACTCATTATTATTCTGGGAGGGAATTTCTTATTTGTAACACCACCATTTCTGGTAGTGTTTCAGTGGCTCTTAGAGGTCTCATTTCCATCCTCTAGGGCTCATATCAGTGACAGTTTTGTGATTCCTGGCTGTTACATTAGAAAGCAAACTAAAGCACATGGTTGTAATGAGGGCAAAGCAATTAATGGCACTTTTCCATTAAAAAGTCCACAGACTAGGATGAGAAAATGGACACCAGATTTTTAGCTAAATTTGCTGTCACCAGAATGATTATTGCAGCTGGGATTCTGGGCTAAAGTTTAGAAATATTCTTGACAACAGCTGAGTACAGATCAGGTTGTCACATCCAGAAAGAGGCGGAGGCTTTTTTAGATTATTTAGCGATGCCAGATTTAAAACACATTGTAACAGTCCTCTTCGTGGTTTCATGAAAAGTGCAAAATTCTGACAGTCACCGAAAAGCTAGGTCACTCTCTTAATGCTGCAAGCTTATTTTCAGCAAACCAAGTGTTCTCAAAATGCTGAAAAGTCTGTTGAGCTGCCAGAATGAGTCATTTAAAGCCTTTTTGCATGGTTTTAATGGTATGAAATATTCCTTGTAACCCATCACACTGGTGTGAAAGAGTTGTTGGTTGTCTTACTGAATCATTAAACTGAAAGTAAATCTATAAAGTGACCCTATTAGCTGTTAAACAGCATTTCACCTAATAGTTTCAATTACCTAATTTAGCTTTCCTTGGTAAATTAGTATACTTTGTGTGTCTGCTTAGATGTTTTCATCATTTATCTGGTATTCAGTTTCAACGATTTCTTAAGGGCTAGCTTATAGCGGAAATATAGTTAGATTCAGATTTGAGAATATGTAATTATGAGTAAGCTCCCAGCTGTGCCTTTATTTTTTCAGTTTTAACAATTTGACAGTTGGCAAGAGTTAAAGATAAACCTTTACCTGTTTTAATTTTTTGCAATTACTATAGATAAAATCAGAGATTAAAAGTGTAAATGAGTGTAAAGATGTAAAAAATGTAGATGGAAAGCACATTATCCTTCAACTTTATGTAAAGCACTATAATTTCATTGGACTATAATTGCACTGGTTTGTAGTAGTTTCATTTTATTAATAATAATTATTTTTTCCCCACAAAAAAAGCTTTTATTCTAGAAATGTCCCAGGTGTCTAGCTAATGCAATTCTAATTGAATCTGATCGTGTCACAGATCAGCAACCAAAAACTGCAAAATCTAACAAAGTAAACAAAGCAATGTAGTACCTAATATTTTCTCAAATCTAAAAATAGAACAGGCCATCTGAGAGCACATCTTCATGGCATGTGCCACATCTGTTCCACTTTTAACAAATATTTGATCATGACTGGTGCTATATTCTATTTGTATGGTACCTCCTGCAGTTTTTATATCAAAGAAATGCTGCTTATTTAAGATTTATTGTGTGAAATAAATTATTTTTAAAGAAAAGCAGATTCATTCACCAGCTATGATGAGTAGTATTGAAATCCCTTAGAGATCTATGGTTTGATAAAATTTGGATCAATTTTATGAGATCCTTTTGAATAGCAGCGTTCCTGCATGTTGAAAATAACACCCTATTCTGAGCATGAATTTTTAGAATTTTTGACCATTTTGTGACTCTGGTTTAGGATGTATTTCACAAACTGGGTGTTTGTAGTTTTGGTGGAAGAACATGTGTCTAACACGTGAATTCAGGTATGAAATTTCTAGTGAAAACAGGCAACCGTGCTTTTTACATTAAATTCTTAATAATATTCACATTTGGTTTTTAAACCAGGAAAGACTCACACATCACTGCTTAGGTTTTTCTTTAAATTGCCATTAAACACGTAGTAAATAGCCCATGTTAAGATGCTATTTGCTCATCACAGCATTCAAGGTAATTTAATAATCGGAACTTGGCCAAGATATTCTGATGCACTCAAGCACCATTTTTATTTTTTTTAAACAACAGTTTCAACAAGTTCTAACCTTTGCTATGCACACCAGAATATCCTACCAGAACAGTAAAAGCAAGTGGCATTATAAATAGGGTTTGCAATTCAGAAGATCCACATTTGTCATTGTAAAACTATAGAAAACCTTTGTAAGTGTTTGTCATGAATAAAGGAAGAATCTGTGTTTTCTCAAATTTATTGATTAAAAAACAACCAAAAAATAGAGTACAGTACTAGAAAATGACTGGCAGACTGCTGGGCTATAGCGGTGCTTTCTACATCAAAGGTGTTATTTCTCAGCTTCCCTTGTAGTTCAGCTTTAGAGGAAGGGCATGAGGCCCATAAAGGCTTTTAAGGCTTATAAAGAAAACTAAGCAATCCTAGCTATTTCTTGAGGATAGCCATGAAGCACTCTAACATGTTTGTGAAACTGAGGTTAAGGAAAGCTTTAGACTTTGCCAATGACAATGGAAAACACTCACAGATAACATTCGCTCCAAATGGCACCTCCCTACATGGCAGTTCTAGGTTATCCCGTCCCTGTTACCGCACGACAAACAGCTTTGGCCATTTTCAGTGTTTCCCAGTTTCTCTTCTGGGTTCATATTCTGTTTACTAAGGACTATTTTTGAAGTCATCAACCAATCCTGATGAAAACGAGAGAGAAACTAGATTAACTTTAAACAAGCTACCAGTGCTGTCTACCTCTGCAGCTCCAGTGTTTGTGGGTCATCATGCAGTTCCTGGGTGACTGCCACATTTGTGCTCCGTCCCTTGATTATGCAAAAATTTATTTCCATCATATTTTATACAATGTCAAAAATGGCTTACCAGTTCTTTGTACAGTTCCAAAAAGAGTTCAGAAAGTAAATTTAAAAAAAACAGCTGGCAATAAAAGAAAAGTATCCAATGTAAAATATTTTTTATATATCTTCTGCAGAGGGAAAGACGTAGAAAAAGGAAAGCAAGAAAAATATTAAGGGATCCTCCTTCTGAAGATCTTCTGCACAACATGTAGTGACAGCTCATCATGTGTATTAATCTGGTCTCCACATAAACAGATTAGCTTTTTGTCATTACTTTCACTCCCTTTGTATCAATTACTCCCTTACACTGTCTAGGATCACTTGAGCATATTTCCTCTCTTCTAGGCAAAAGTACCATGGAACAGAATATTTTGAGCAAAGGATTGGACCTGATGATCTCTAGCACTCCCTTCCAGCTTAAATTATTTTCTGACTCAAGGCATGAAGATGTAGACTATAGCTGAAGTATTTTGCTATCAAAAATCTGTTTTTTACCTTTTCTTAACCAGTATAAATACCTTTACTTGTCTTATTGAGTCATCTTTCTCACTTACTTTCCTTCTTCATCTTTCTTTCCTCCCCCTCCCGAAATATTGCTAATGAAATAACAATTATGCAAATATGTGGACAAAACTGGCATTTGTTCATTTGGCAAAATCAATGAGGTAGCTAACCCTAACGAAAACCTTGTATTTAGGCATATCACCATTACCACATTTCTAGTCTGATTTAACCAGGTTACTGAAGACCATTATCACATATGTCCATTGTACCAATTTTTAGGACTTGATAAAGATTTTTTTCTTTTTTTTTTCTTTGTGTTACATATTAATATGTAAACCTCTGTAGTTTGATTTATTTTTCCACTGTTGTTACTTGTTAGGTTTAAAATTAATTTATTTCATTTTCTTTATGTTGATTATTCTTTTACTCTTTCTGCTTTATTTCAAAAATCTCTGTATCTATGTCCATCCCACTGACCTCACAACAGCATGTCAGTTCTCAGGTCTGGGTAGTATGGTTCCCGTTGTGTTGGGTTGTGTTGATGTAGAGGCAAAAGTATGCCACTGCGCTGGTTTTAGGGTATTGCTCTGAAAGAAGTACCATTTTGAAGTACCTGACCTACAATATAAATACAGATGGGAAGTCACATAAAGCAGTGTGAAGTGAACTTGATTGAAAGTGAGGGTATTAAAAGAAAGATCACTGTGAAAATCTTGATTTGTATTGAACACAGCTTTTTTTTTGACTCTTCTCTCTCAACTAATTGTCTTTTCTTTATATCAAGACAAATAAACTCTTTGATGTACTTTCCACATAAATGAAAACATTTTTATTGTGTTAGGCAATGCTTTTTTTTCAGAAACACTGGTGCAACACTTGTAATTAGTTGTTACTTGTTGAGCTTTTAAAACCATTTTTATCTTAAGATTGTTTTTTAATAGTCTTTTCATCCTTTACTCCAATTCTGATTTTAATTCACTGAAATAGATTATCTTTATCTTGGTGTGGTTTCTTTATAATGCTATTTAGAGATGGTGTTTTTAAAACCAAGTTTGCAAGTTTCTCTTCAATTATCTTTCTGTCCCACATAATTTTTTATTTTACAGTAAATGAAAGACTCAATCATTGCTTGCAAAAGCACTGCAATGTTTCAATTTTTTAATGAGAATCTGAACATTACTATGAAAAATTGATTTTTACTATATTTGTGTCTTAGGTTTAAATTTTTTTTCTTTTTTTTTCTCTCTGGAAAATGTAAAGCTTTTTAAATCAAAGTGGAAAATTACGTTTTCATGCTCTTCTGAAAGTATTAATCTATACTTTCAGATATCCTTTCCACATCTGAAAATAAGAGATGGAATTTAACCATAGCTCCAAGCTCTTAATACTTTTTATCAGACTTTCTAAGAACTCTAAAATGAACATAAAGCTTACCTAACCTTCTAAATTTTCTCCTTAATGTCACAGAAACTATACACATTTAATATGTGTACATATAAATCAAAGTGGTTGAAAAATATCTCTGATGCATATGGGAGTATTTGCATCAGACTCTATACACAGAAGGTTATCAAACTTTGGAGGTCAAAAAAAGCAAATTTTCGATTAAAGTCTATAGCTTTGTGGAAACACAGGGACAAAACCAATTAGTTTTCAGAATTATTTCAAATTATAAAGACTAACTGTTGCGTGAAACCTTAGCATCATACAAGTCCTAGTGAATTAACTGCATGTCAATTTTAGGAAAAAAAAAATAGTTTGTCTCATGCCTCTAAGGCACCAGGTACGGTAGATATCTATTAGGTCATTTAGTGTATTCTCCGTTGACCTTTGGAAATTGTTCTGCAACACAGTAAAAAGACATTTTTAGAAGTTCTGACTATTTTATGTCTCTCTTTATTACATCCATCTAGACTCCTTAATGATATTCCCTATATTAAATCTTTCTTGTTCCTCTCTTTCTATACATAGTAAAATATGGCTACAGCTAAACAAGGGGACCCATGAGTGCTTCTCACGTCCTGTGTGCAGGTGAGTGTTTTAGCTGCATCCCGCTTTATCGCAGAGGGATATCTGGACAAAAATTATCCTCTTCTCACATCTTTTCTGATCAAGTGCTGGACTGGAAGGGAGCCATAATATAATACAGCCATGTCCCCATCTGGACATACACTAAAGTCATTTTTAGCTGTCATCTTGATCAGCTACACATACTTACCTACCTACCAGACATGAAATTTTCCACATCCCAAGATTTTTGCACAGTCTCAAGCATGCCCCAAGACAGTTTTTAATTTTATATTTCTAGTTGAAAACTGGGCAAACTGCTGCAATCATTGTAGCACCAGAACTGTTGTTAGCAGGACCATTTTAATCTGTGTTTACTTAAGTGTTTTTTGCAAAAGAACACTGAAATGCACTGGCCAGGGGTCTTTTGCATAATTACTTAGCAAGATAATGACTAATTTGACATCATTTCTAAGCTGCGGTCAATGTGAAAATTAATTTCTCTACAATAACGAGCTTCAATTTGTTTTTTTTTCACTGAATATATTTCTAATATTTGTTAGTTCCCTGCATCATTTTATTGGCTCGATAGGTACTTAATTTCCAATGTTAAAGACACAAAAGTCCTAATTAATTTTTCTTCTCTCTCCAGATATTACACGTTCTATTGAAATAGTTGCGTTTTTATTTCTATGGACTTATGGTAGTAATAAAGAAAAGCTTAGATTTTTCAGTTTCATAAAAAAATAGAATGCAGTATTGCCTTTGTCAGCCATGCAATATGACCACAGAATTGCTGTTGTAATAGTAAAGAATTACACTTCATGACTTTTACTCTGCTTAGATAAATATGATATTTTCAATGGAATTTAATGAACAACAGGAAAGTCACATGTTCATATGTCTGCATAAGCGGCAACTGAAGCAAAGATACACAGTTTGACTCACACCCCATTGTAACCTTTCTTTGCAAATTAGAATGTATCTTGGTTTAGATTTTCTTCTGCTTAAGAAATATACACTTAGTGATTGAAAAAGCAACTAGATAATCACAGAGTTAAAGAATTTTCCATTTTGTTTAACACAACCTTTTGGATGGTGGTAAATGCAGCCACCTAAGAGAATATTTCCTGGGGTTTTAAGTCATTTCACTCTGTCATTCCCCTTCTCACCCTGAAAAATATATTAAATTTGTGTAACCAGGAAAAATAAATTCTTAGTCACATACATGATCTATAGTACATCAAATACCTTGTGATTTCTTTCAGTAAAGTAACAGCTACAATTTTAAGTGTGTTCTTGGTTCTAAGAATATAAGGAATGCATCTAACAATTATCCAGATCACTTCTTTTAAGAAAGTAAAAGCATACTGAATGTCAGAAACTGATGCGTAATATAAAGAGCTTAGTTAAATATTTCTTTATTTCTGTGTGATGCTATATAATCTAAATCTCTGGGCAGCCAACAAGAAACCAGTGACAATTTTAGAAGTCACAATCAGAATTTCTTCCGTTAGATATGAAATAAGAACTTTACTCAGTTTACATGACATGTTCTTCCTTCAGAGTCCCAGGCAGCAATATTCCCATATATCTTCTACCATAACTGCCTATTAAATTCTCTCATTATTGTCCCTTTCTTCCTTTGGAATAAGCAGAAGAGTACAGGGACTAGAATCTTTTGTATTACCTACCATTTGCAATGAGCTATATTGTATAAGCAGTAGTTCCAAATCTTATCATATTAAAGATGGATTTGCATATCAAAGTTGATTGTGCTAAGGGCAAAAAGTCATGACAAAGTTATTCTTTAATCTCTAGACCATGCCACAGTACAGATTTCCTTCCCGTCAGCCTGGGAGGCTCACGGCTTCTGCCTGCCTCAAAGATACAGAGGGTTCTCAATGGGAAGCTGGAGGCTGATTGCGTAGCTGGATTCCAAATAATACTGTGAGCTCAGTACAGAAAAAATCAGTTTTATCACGTATCTGAAGCTGATACACATTTCTGATATCTGAGTTTCATCGAAAATTTGTTGTGCGTCTTTCTAAAGAGCTGAGAATTGGCAGCACAAGCACCCAATGGGGAAATTATATTGGTGTGGGATGTCTTTGAAGTATGAGATTTGTTCCTGCTTTCTTCATTTCTTATGTCGCTGTCACAGTTATAGCATAACATACTAACGTAACAATGAAAATGAACCTTTATTTTAATGAGAATAAAATATAGATATAAAAAAGAAAAAAAAATATTGTGACTTCAGATCAAGTTAAAATGAAACATAGTTACTACTGAATCATGCAGTCTGTTAAATAATGGCCTCACTCGTCATCACAGGTCAAAGTCTGCCTTTGCCTAGCAGTAACATGCAGCTAATGTTACCCCATTACATCAGTGAGCTGCATACTTCCATCATCCATGTAACACCCACACTTACATTGACACAACTGCTTCATGCTGCTTATGGCTTCAGCATTTCAAGATGAAATGCCCTTAAATCTCAAAGATGTATCAATTTATTTCACTTCAAATAGTAATTATTTTGTTATCTTGCCACAGGTTGGGAGTTGGAATGTAAAAGAGAATGAAGAGGAAGGAGAAGAGACAACACGTGTGAAGAAGCAAAAGGTAATGCAAATCATATAAATAACCCCAAAAAATTTTCAGGGCACAAATTTGTGTGAGATCAACTGTGAGGGTTAGTCATTCAAAGCTGAACCTTAGACTGCACAGAAGAGAGGAATATAAGCACCTTCTTCAGCCATAATTTACATACATTTATTGGGGTTTTTTTCCTTCTTTCTGGGGGCAAAATTATTTCTTACAATTGGCCTGTGAGTTAAACCTTTTGACACAGTTGGATCCCAGGAGTCATATCAGAGGTATTGTGAAATGAAACATAATTACGTCTCAGTAAGTGGGTGTGAACCTAAGGGAGCCAGACTGAAACTAAATGAGTAATTGAGCCCCTGAAAGTTCAACAAGTGTGATGTGCCTTCAAAACTCTCCAAAAAAAGATTTTACAACTTTCAGTCCCTTCTGCCCTTAGCAGGCCACGGTATGGGCAGGATATTTTGGTCTGTTTGTTCAATGAAGTACTATTTCTGTTCTAAAAGCTAAACATAAAACCACATTTGATTACGAAGCGCAAAACCATACATTTGTTGAGAAACTGCAGAACTTCATAAGATGTGAACTCAGATTGAAACCCAATGGTTGAAATGTTTAGGTTTAAAAAAAAAAATCAATCTTAGAGAGTATACAGAACTGTATTAAAAAAATGGAAAAAAAGTATGAAAAATAGGGAATGGTTTTGGTAAGGTGACATTCAAGGTCTGAAAATTTTGTCACCTGTGTTAACCGGATTATTATATGATAAATAAAACATCGAAAATAATGACATTTGAGACAATGTGTTTTCTGGATTAAAAGAATTATATATTTCAACCATTCTGGGATCCCTCTACAGTACAGCATAATCCTGTAAAAGGATATCTGTGTTACAGTACAAGATGCATAATGTATTCATTATATTTTGTTAGAGAGAAGATCCTTTCATTGGTCTAGTTAGATTATTACATTAAGTATGTACATATATACATATGCTAAGAATCTGAAAGGTGTTAATTTCATCAGTAATCAAAACACACAATGATTAAGGTGTTAGTAATCAACAAAAAAAGCCAGATCAGATGTCAAATTATGCGATTTAGAACTGGTTTGAAATTTATGATGTATCCCAAAAGGAATGAAAACAGTATTTTCCATCAAATACTCTTTTAATCTAGCTGAGGAACCATTACCTTAAGGATGTCTCACTGCAGAGTTTGTTTTCAGAAAAACCCCCACACATTAATTAAAGAATTCACTTCTTTTTGGACAAAAAAGACAATTTCCAAAGGCCTAGAAACATTGGGAATATGATTAACTCCAATTGTCATGGCTTACACAGACTGAATTAACAATTGTAACATTTGGCTGTTTGTTATTAACTGCAGCTAGATAATCAAACAAAAAGATAATTATGCAACATTTTCACTTATTCGTTATTTCTGTGCAAGGTTTGCTGATTAGGTTCCAGCAACTACAAAAGAAACACTACATACTCTTACATTACTCTTACTGTGCTCCTTACATTGCTAGAATGTGGTGCATGCCAGACAAGCAATTGGCATATACAAAATGTTGGACACGTTAGACTTGCAGTAAGTACATATAGATTTGGTATATAATTTGCAGAATGAAAAAGGAAATTCATATCCATATTGGAAAGTATAATGTGTTCAAAAACTCAAGTAGCTGTTTTCAGGTATAGATAGATACTTGTGTGCATCATTAACTGACTGGTGTAAACATGCATAACTGATCATAGAATCATAGAATCATAGAATAGTTTGGGTTGGAAGGGACATTTAAAGGCCATCTAGCCCAATCTCCCTGCAGTGAGCGGGGACATCTTCAACTAGATCAGGTTGCTCAGAGTCCCATCCAACCTCCCCTGGAATGTTTCCAGGGATGGGGCATCTACCACCTCTCTGGGCAACCTGTGCCAGGGTTTCACCACCCTCATTGGCAAAAATTTCTTCCTTATGTCTAGTCTAAATCTGCCCTTTCTCAGTTTAAAACCATGACCCCTTGTCCTATCACAACAGGCTCTGCTAAAAAGTCTGTCCCCATCTTTCTTAGAAGCCTCCTTTAAGTACTGGAAGGCTGCAATGAGGTCTCCCCGGAGCCCTCTCGTATCCAGGCTGAAAAATCCCAACTCTCCCAGCCTGTTCTCATAGGAGAGGTGTTCCATCCCTCAGATCATTTTTGTGGCCTCCTCTGGACCCGCTCCAACAGGTCCATGTCTTTCCTGTGCTGAGGGCTCCAGAGCTGGTCGCAGGACTCCAGGTGGGGGCTCCCCAGAGTGGAGTAGAGAGGCAGAATCACCTCCCTCGACCTGCTGGCCACGCTGCTCTGGATGCAGCCTAGGGTGTGGTTGGATCGTAAAAAGTATATATGATAATTTGCAGGGAAAGTCTCAGCTACTTATTAGGTATTTAGGAAATATTAATCTTGAGAAGATAATGATAACTATATCCCAGCATTCAACTGCACTCAGCTGAAACTCAGACCATCACAGACCTAATTCAAATGGTCACTTCGCTCCCATAATAGATGTCAAGAAGCCGAAAATCCATGAGATAAAATATATGATTGATGTATATTGTGTAGGTGACAAGTACTTACATTTGTTTTCTAGACAATTAGCAACCATGTAGTGATATTTATTGGAAAGCAATATTTTGTGTTTAGGAAGCTTGTAGCTAGCATCTTTGAATTCCAGCTCTTGGACATGCAGTGTTTACAATTTGTCCAGCAGTGCCTCAGTAGTCTGCCTTGCTGCATGTTATATTGCCTCATTAAAAAAAACTTAAGTGATGAATTTAGTGTTAATTTGAGTTTGTGGTTACTGAGGTCAGAAATCCACAGCTAATAGAAATGACAAACCTTCAAGGAAGAGCAAGCAACTGATTAACCATAGCATGACATAGTTTGAGTCATGTTGTCAAAGCCTCCATAAGAATTTTGAATTGATACTAAGAATAGAAATTATACCTTTGACTTCAGTGGGGCCAAGACTGTACACTGTGTTGCCACCTAAGCACGGCCAGTCATGCTGGTTTTGAGTGGAATTTAGCTGCTTCTGCATTCCTGGTATGTAACATTCTAAACTATTTCTTTCAACCATACATAATGTTTGTCTGCAAAAACTGAAATTTCTGTATGGAACAGTTGCTTGTATTTTTATTCATAGATTTATCTTTTGGATTGAGTTTAGTATTTACCAGTTAATTTCAGCTTCTTTTAAGAAGACAGTGAAATGTTATTACCTTTATCAGCCTCTGTTCTTCCATCAGTGATTACTCCGTAACTCATTTGGTGATTCATTTTCACTGTTATTTTTCATTGCCTTTCTTTGAATTTTATTTTTTGCTTTAGGGAAGAGAGTTAAGGCAAAGTAATCATAAGATAAAATAAAGACTTTTCTCTCCCATCTTCTTTCAGCTGAGATTAAACAATCTGTGTTGACTGACAGAATGGATTTTTCATTGAGTGCAATGTTCTTTTTTTTGAGACTACTTTTAAACCCAGAATATTTTTATGTTATCAAAGTGATGATGTCAACTGCAAGCAAGCTTCAGAACTTTGCAACAAAAGGAATAACATTTAATAAGTTTACTCTCTTAAAAGTAGGAAATGTGGAAGATCTAGAAAATATTTTTGAAGCAAAATTGAAGGAGCAAAATTGGACCAATAGATTACAGGAAGACAGACCCCATTAAACTTAGAGAATTGATAAAAAAATTTGAGAGGTAAGTCTCAGGAAATAGGGGTTTAAGAAGACATGGGATTTCTTTGAAGAATCAGTAACAAGGGCACAAGTACAAACTGTCCCATTAGTGATGAAAGATCAGAATGGTACTAAGAGAACAATTTGACCATGAAATGATCACTGACCTCGAGTTCAAGAATAAAGCATGCAGACAGTAAAAACTTGATAAGTTTGTTAAGGACAAATAAAACTAAAGGCTGGGTATGCAAGGACAAAACTAGATAGGCCATGGCAAAGGAAGATATTTGACTATCCAGGGATATCACAAATGAAAATAAATAGCTATGTAAATGTTGTAGGAGTCCAGGAAAATCATTACTCCACTATCAGCACAGGAGAAAGCTATAAATAGATACCAGGAAAATCAGCGTTCAGTGCCATTTTTGAGGACTTTTCAGGAAAATACAAAACACAATCATGTAGCTAATGAAATTGCTATCACTGACTCACTGAGAAGATTTCATACAGGAATAGTATATGAACAGGAAAAAGAATATGTAGACAAAATCTATGTTTTAGATTGCCAGCATCAGAATGCATTCTCTCTAAATGCTAAAAGAAAAACATGAAAAATTCTTAGATCTCTTAATGTTTGCCTTTGAGTGCTTAGATTTTGTTCAGCAGAACAACTGCTTACTTTTCTGTTATTCATTTATGTAGTTGATTTACATGTAGAATTTCCCACTTATTCTATTGCACTGCATTTTGTGTTCAGTTTGCCCTAAAAGAGGGGTACAAAAATGACTGGTGGAGAATGAACATAATGCCTATTTTCAAAAAGGGAAGGAAAAAAAAAAGACCAGTAATTATAGATTACGTGTTCACCTTAATTCCCAGAAAGCAGACACGAACGTTTTATAAACACCTAAAAGAAAACAGCTTAGATGAGTAACAGCTAACACGGACTTGTCAAGAACAATTTGCGTTGAACCAACCTCATTTTCTTCTTTAAGAAGGTACCGGAACTATACAAAAAAGAAAAATAACTTGACTTGAGTAAGGATTTTGCTCATCATACTCCCACATGGCATTCTCATAAGTAAACTGGGGAAGCTTTGATCAGTAGCAATCCTGAACATAAAACATAATCTGAAACACATGACTTGTTGGAAAACTACTCAGAAGTATTAATGGTTACAATGAAATTGAAAGTGTAAAAAATTTACTTAATCAGTGTTCAGCTCTGATTCCATTGCCACTAATATTTTCACTAATAAACCAAGTGACAGGTCAGAGAGTATGTTCATTATACTTACAGAATACATCAAGCTGCTGTTGGGAAAAATGGTGAGACAAAATGTCTGGACAAGAACTCAGCGCAGTTTTAAATTGGAAAGGAGCTGGAACTCTATAATAGAACAAGTAGGAAATTGTATAATTAAACCAGAATAATTAACTATGTAAATAGAGACTACAGAACCAGGTAAATTATTAGTCTTCAGAACAAAGTCTGGATGTGGTTGATTCCAGTCCCAACATAAATACAAAATGGTATGCTATTTCCAATAGAAGACATATACCTTATTTTCGCCTCTAACCAGGTGAACAACCAATACAATATATGCAGGAAATATCATATTCTACCTAGCTTTGATAAAGCTTCAGTGAATATTTTGTCCAGGTTCTGACACTGCACATCAAAAAAGGTGTGAACTAAATGATAAAACCATAGGACAGACTGTTTTGAAAGACATGATGTACAAGGAAAGAGTACAGAAGCTTCAAAGGTGATACAGTAACATTCTTTAAATATACAAAAGATAACTGCAAAGAGACAGAAAATAAATTCATGACCAGGTAAAAGATGATAGAACAGGCAGAAGATTCAAACTAAATCAGTAATAATCAGGCAAGGTATTAAGAAAAATGTCCAATATTATGGATAGTGAAGCAAAAAAAGTTATCTGACTGGGGCATGGAGTCTACATCACTGGAAGTCTTAGACAAATATCTGTCAAGAATGATACTTACATCATAACCTGAATATAAATACCAAATATTATGCTATTTCTATTTTGTATACATGCACTGATGCTGCACTGGGGAAAGAATATTGACTAGATGACCTTTGGAAGATCCTTCTAACCTGCATTTTTTGGTTATACTGAGATATACCATTGGAATGGCAGGAAATAAGAGTTGAGGGAAGCTTTTATTGCCATTTGTCCACAAATACTTGCAAACTTTTAAGGAAACATAATACTGCAAAATATTAGCTTGTAATACTACTGGCACATGATGCTGAAAGTTCAGTATCAAGGGATTTTTCAAAGAACCCGTCAACATCTTCTGTCTGTAGAACAGAAAAATAAAAAATGTGAAAGTCCCACTAGATTGACCTTACTGCTACACAAAATTTTACAACAGATTCTGAAGGGAAGCTCAATGAAGGGTGTAGTGATAAGAGGAGAATGGGATAAAATGCAACAAAGTTCTATTGCAGGTAGATTCTGTCAGACCAATTTAAAATAATTTAAATTTATTGAACCTAATATATCCGTAGTCTACCTGTGAAAGTATCTGATATGGTTATCTAGAAAAATATATTCTTTCAGATGAAGTAGATATACAAGAAATGTAAGATGGATACAGTTTGCCTTCCATTCTGTTGATTATATTGGCATGGGAATTATCAGCCTTTTAATTCTCCCCTCCAAAAAAACAAAATGACAAAAAAAATGTAGACTCTATGCAGTGTTCCCACCATTTTAAGTAAGGTTAGACCAGGTTAAAGTGGATTCGGGAATTTCACTTACTGGAAGCTGAAGAGACAGGCTGAACAGGAGATGCTTTTGCTCTCTACGTCCTATGCCCTTTGCTACAGGGGGCTGCGGCCAGCAGATCACGATTTATTTGCCTTCCAGGAACACTTTCTACAGGCTTGTATGTGTCTTCATGGAGAAGGCATTGGGGAAGCACCCCAGGTTTCCTGGTTTCTACAATGTCGTTTCTCAAGTTCCCAGAAATGTGAATCTTTCAGGTTACAAATTCTTATGGTTTCCAGGATAATTGCTCTGTATCACCAAGGCAGAAAGCATACCAAGGAAGCAGGTAACTCAGAGGCTACAGATTCTTAGCTCCCCAGTTTTTCAACATGTCATCTCGTAACTGCTGAACTGACCATCCCAGATCCATTGGGATGACTGTGTAATCCCTAGTGTGGCTGCCATGGCAAACTATGTAACGCTTGTGAAGTAAAATATTCTGATATTTTACTCCTCCTACAAGCAAAAACCCAATAAAACCAGAAAGTTACATCTAGCCTTTTTACCACAGTTCAGAATACTATTTGCTTGAGGGAGACCTCACTTTTGCCAGAACTTACACTTAGTTTCCTGGACAAAGCAACGCAATTCCACCTCTCCCAAACACAGTATCCTCAGGTGGCAGAGGCTCAGAAAGAAACTGTGAGGGACCTGAGTGTAACAGTTTTCCATGCTGGCTGGGGACCAACAGCGGGCACAGAGACGGAGCTTAGAGACTCTCTCTCTGGAGCCATTAATAGTTTCTTTGGCTGAGTCAAAGAGGACATATCGTAACTGCGGTACAGACAAATGAGAAAATTTACACAGGTTGGAACACTGGTCTGGGGAAAAGAAAAAAACCTACTACTGCAAATTCACCTTTCTCAGAGAGAAAAGCATAGAGAAAGAACTCTTCAAGACAGTAGGGCCAAGCCTCTTTTAGAAATACACCATATAATAATGCATTTCATTTCCAAGGACTGTAGGTAGAATGAAATAGATATCATACCTATTAGCTGGGCATGTGCAATGGTCATGGTTCTGAAGATGTTATCTTGGCTGGTTTTGTATGTGATTGACTATAATTTATAGCTCAGTGTTATTTTTTGTCAGAAAAGGATCTTACAAAAGCCTATCAAATGTTTAGCACTAATGTATTGTCAAGTGGAATATAAATCCCTTAATCAACACTTCAAATAACATAAACATGCTTCACCACATTTCACAGATTAAAGCAGATAAAAAATTGCTTGCTTTACAAATTCAGAATCAGGCTCGTGTGCAGTCTATATTAAATCATGTGCGTCTTGTACAGGTTGCAAGTAAGCAAGTTGCAACACATCCCCCAAACAGAGATTAGGTAAAATAAAAAGTGAAGAGAAAATGAAGACTGGAATTTAATCACACTCCACTATTCAGCTCATTTCCACGTTTTTTGATATTAGAATGATAGAAGCAAGCCTTGACAAGCTACCTGAGCACTATTGCTGATCCTATTTTATGCTTTTCTTTTGATTAATCTTGCTCTTTGCAGTAGTAATTGAATTTGTCACATTTAGACTCTGAAACCTGTTGCAATATTTGAGCAATATTACCGGCTTCTGTTGCCACACCAGTGGGAATTTTCACCAGTCATGTAAAATTTTGATTTTGATGAAGGACTGTGAATGAACAGCTTATCAAACCCAGAATGAATTCATCATCCTTTTCCTCCCTTTATCCCCCATGCCAAGATCGTGACCAAATCTCCAAAGATGTTTAAAAGTCCATATCTGCCCTCTCTAGAAAACCAAACCAGTTGTTCCGACTGGAGGGGGTGAGCCTACATGTCCTCTGGAGCCTGTTCGGCTGCTCATACCGAGCTCCCATGAACGCGGGCCCTGCCGTGTCTCTCTGCGCTACTTCACTGCCTGGGCACCATCCTGAGCCGCTCTTTCAAAACAGCCTTTGATTCCTCAGCTCTGCATATACCGCTGCTGTCGGTAACCCTTGGCTGGCTCCCTTGTCAAGTTTCCTTTTCCTCAGTCCTCTCCATTAATTACATCAGCTTCAGCTCTTCCTGTCACAAATACCTCTTTGCCTTATTCTGGGATGCCTCTTTGACCACCTCATTTACCAGTTTGTTAGTCTTTGATCTTGCTTAATACTCATTTATTTTTTAAGATCCAGTTAATCTCTCTCTCTCTCTCTCTCTCTCTCTAATTTATAAGAAGGATCTCAATATTTTCAAAAAAATAGGAAATAGGCAAGCTGAAGTCATCATCTCCCATTTTCTACCTTGTTCTGTTTTCAAGTTAACTTTTCTTTATGCAGTATTATACCAGTTTTGATTTTTGTGCTCTTCTGTGTAGCAAACATCTTTCCAGAAAGAGCCTGACTCACTATAGGTTAATTGACAAATAACAGCTATAAGAAGAATATTCCAGAGAACCAAGTTGTCCTAAAATATGGATATTCTTAAGAGCAATTCCTGGGTCACAGTTGTCACTGTCTAAGGTGTGAACCATAGCTGGCGGAAAGCATTAAGACTGTTTTGCTGTTGAAAGTGATCTGACTATCAGGCCAGATAGTCAGACAAAGACTAGACGAAGTTCCCCTGTACCTCTTTTCACATTTAGGAAAAAAAAAAAAAAAGAAAATTAGATTTCAGCTGTGCACATGTCTCAGAAAGAAAAGTCCTGACATAGTTAAAATACATTGTTTTTCTTACTGTTCACTAAGATGATCATTAAAAGCAGGGACGGAAAACTACAATCTGACCCTAACAGTAAAAAAAAGGTACTATCTTCTACAAAGACTTTAATTCATTTTTAGACTCTATGATCTGAAAATCTGCAGTCTACAATTATGTTTTATTTGTCACAAAGTTTGAATGATGTACATTTAAAAAAAAATAATTCAACGGGTTTTTCAGTAATGCTTATATTATAGTGGATTTGTGCTATGACATCAGCTTCAGGAAAAAAACACACACATTAATTTAATTTTAAAACTGAAATGCCCAAGGACTGAGGTTAATAAAGAGCAAGTATTATGCACGAACATTTTTCTATTCATACTTAATATGCATGATCATTATGAGTAGAAAGTATTGCAAAACATTTTAATTTTTTAAATATTCTAGTTCATAATGAGCTGTATAAAATGCATCCCCTTATGCCATTAATACTCTAATTCCCATTGACACAGTAGACCTTTCCAATCATATCCATTTTTAAATACTTAGACTAAGATGATAGATCTATGCAGGTCAGTCTGTCACATGTGCCTGGAATAAAAATCTGTAATCACTTGCTCTTGTGGCTTAAGAAAGATGGAAAAACTGTATGCCAAAGACTAGGCAAGCATCTTTGTTACACCTCTATTAACCTCTCAAATTCCTTCAGCTTTTCTGTGTTTTAAAGTGATATAGGAAAGTATGTAAAGTTTAAGAAAAAATCTGAAGTCATATTCTTTTCCTGCTCCCTGTATCTGGTTTTAAAAGCCAGCAGTTTACAGCATTTCACTTCCATATTGTCACAAAAAACCATATTGATCATTCCCAAGTTCCTAATGGAAGTTTTTCCTTTCTAAACTGCTGGTCTAGCTAGAGACTTATCCTATGGTTCAAATATGACAGATCTGGGTAAAAAAAAAGAAAAAAGAAAGAATTTCTAATTTCTTGCTCGCTGCCTATATAACTGTGTAGTCATCGTGACAAGTATACTGTTATTGACTATTTCTATAAGCTATATGGAGCTTTCTATGCCTTCTCTTTTCTCTTGAGTCATATTCGCGTTTCTGAGAGAAAAAGCACAATCACTCTTTAAGACTCTTCTTCAAAATTCCATGTCTCAGAGGAGCTGATAGTTTCAAAGAAGATTTGAAATAGCTCTTCTGTCTCCTACAGACTTACATTTAGGAAACCGAACAATGTGCTGCATATTTTGCCCTGGATTGTTTGACAGCACAGTAGACTCTAAGTGTTCAGTGCTCACACTGTTATGTGGGAACAGGAAATATTAAGGGTTGGTTTTAAAAGCATCTCGGCAGCAAGGTTTTCCCTAGCAGTGGTGACTTCTTAAGTAAAATTTGAAAGTACATTTTTGTTTTTCAGATGTCATTGTTTCTTTAGCACTAGCTTGCCAGTGACTTTTAAATTTTCATTTAGTATTGTATATGTTGGAAACAAGGTAAGTACAACTTGAATGTTCTTGATGTGATAAATTCCAGATTATGACATGAAGGTCTATCTTTCCAGAGAGGCACTTAGCCAGTGCTAATTGCAATTGCTTGCAATGATTGCTGAAAAGGCACTCAAGTAGAACTCTAATAATGGTTCCATGCTACACATAGCATTAGTCAAATGCTTTAAAAGTGAAATAGAAACAAGGTGATTCCAAAATAAGGATGTTATTGAAAGGTTCAAAATGGTCACAGGAACTTTTCTGTCCCCTGAATGATCTTCAAGCAGTTTTATTTCTACTCATGGGATGAGTTTAGTGTAGAGTAAGAAAAATACTTGCATGATGAGGAAGATCTGGATCTGACCCTATATAAAACTTCCTTGATGCAAAAGCTACAGGCTTTTACACAACATTGGTAATGACCTTAATATAAATTTGCCACTGTACATGCAAATTTTTAACAAGGAGTTTACTTTGAATGAGTCTAGTTGTTAAAATGTGTTAAATAGTTGGTACAATAATAGAAAAAAGTTTACGAGTATAAACATAGAAAACTGTTATGATGTTAAGACTTAATGATGCAACCTCATCATTTTAATAAATACACTTGGCACCATGAAGGGTACATATACTTCTCAAATGAAGGATATAAAATTCACAATGAAGTGTTGAATGATAAAGGCCCTAATATTTCCATGTCCCAGCATAGTTCTTCTAGAGATTATCTGCTTGTTTCTATATGGTACTGCACTGTGATATGTAAGCATAACTTGGATGCCTGGCAACAGAAGTACAAATTGCATGACTGAATCTTAATGGTATGTTGCTGAAGTCACTATTATAATGAGAAAAAATTACTTTCCTTAATATTAGGGAGAATGAAAGAAGAAATATTCGGAAATTTTCTGTCTGTTGTTAAGCTATTAAATTCATATTTAGTCACTTAAATTCTAATGTCTTAATTTTAAAAAATTCTGAGTACCAGTTTCTCACTGAAAATCACTGAGATCACTGAATTATTGACATCCCTGGAAATCAAGTCCTCTGTTGAAGTGCCAGGAGCTCACAAGCTTCCTAAGTCTACATGCAAGATATAAAGGTAGTCTGTGTCATGTCTGAAGCTTGTGACTCATCTTGAGCTCAGTCTCATGATCAGAATTCTTCAATGCCAAGCTGTAGTTACATGCAGGTTTGGGTCATGCTGGAGAATAACTGACCTTAATGGTACCCCTTGCTTGTGATGTGGATGGGAACAATGACTCTCCTGTCCTAGCCAAGTCTCTCCTCTCTCAAAACTCTTTGCCTTGTGGTGACTTCATGTGGTCACCACCAGGCAGGCAGGGTTCTTCCTAAAGCATCTTACGTCATGTAAAGCAAGAGAGAGTGGCCTCTGCGGGCTGACATACTGCTCTCGGTGCAGATGGAAGGAGAGTGGGTCAAGGATCACTACTTACTTCAGTCCACTCCTAGACTCAGGCAATTTATGACATAGCCTGGCAGTTGATTTAGGCTCCTTCATGTGGAATGTCACTTTTCAGCTTAACTACTGTTTTTAATTGTGGTTCAGCGTCTCGGGCTGGCCAGGGTAAGAAATAGGAATCATCACATTCTTAAAAGTAAACCCGGTTTAAATAATTGCCCTTAATGGTCATGATTTTATGTTACCACAGTAGGCAAAAGAGCAGTATAAACTTAGAAGTTGACAAGCTGAATAACATTTTCAACTTTGTGTGCGTAACAATCATGAATGCCACCTGAGGAACAATAAATCAGACTTAATAACATAATGTCTGGTTTAAGCAGGGGAAGTTATTCCTCTGTTTGTATCCTTAAAACATACAACTATAATATTGATTTTAAATCCTTTAAATATATCAGTGAAAAGTACTTATGTAATCTTTCAAACAGAAGGAAAAAGGATTTTTTCTGTTTATAACATAGTAAGTAGGCAGATGTCTCTAAAGTAGACTCCATTTCAATGCAAGACTTTGCGATACCGATTAGAAAGCATATGCCATGTTGCCTTGACTTCCTGTTACCAAATGCTGATAAAAGTTTATGATCATAAATGAAATATGTAAAGTAGCACTAAAAATAATCTTTCAAATTTAAAGTGTTAAAATATATATTATGCAGAATGTCTTTCAGGTGTTCTATGATGCAGGGTCTCAGGGATGTATTTCTATGGGGGTTTGTGGAGTACAGCAATGGATTTTAATGCTGCCTCAAGTACTGAAGTACGTCCACTTCCATGTATTTGCTGTGAACATTAACACCAACACCAGATGCCCAACCAAGTTACAGTAACAGATAGAGTGGAGTTTGATAACAAAGCTATGGTTGCACCATGGCAAATAAATAGATTTGGAAGCAGAAACTCCCAACAAAGTTTGGGTTCAGGCATGCTTTGCAGTGCCCAGTGCCACCTTTATCCCTGATTACTCAGATTGCTGCTGATGCTGCAGCTTCCTTCCTGCTCCTGTCGCAGGTGGGAGCCACAGGGACCTGAGCCTTCTCAGGGCATAGGATCGCTGACCATGTCTGATCCTGACATGGGTATGGGTTAGAAGTTTGGCATCTACTGAAACTCAAGAGCTGGGAATGTGTTTCAGTTCCACAACTTAGATGTAGACAAAAGGGCTGTCATTAAGCTGCTGACTTTTCCAGGCATGGAATGGTTACTAATGTATTATATATGCTGCATCTTAACTGCAAATCATTGGATTTGATGCAGGGATTATTAACTGCAATCTGATGTTCTCTGTTATATTGTTTTGACTAATCATGACAATATTATTGCAATATTTTTTTTGTTTACTAAGCTCTAAAACTCATATTCTAAGACCAAAAATGTATATCAGAACACCTAGTCTAATACATTGTATGACATGGGTGATCAAATTTCAGGACTTTTCTCCTTCACTGAGAGCAATAACTAGTGTTTTTGGAAGGGCTAAGAGTCTGAGTTTGAAGACAGTCAAAGACAGAAAATACATCTTGCTTCTTTTGATGGTTATTCATATTCAACCATAAAAACAGTAATGCTATTCCAGTTTCAGCATGTTTCATTAAACTCCCAACCATCTTTGGTGTTCTTTTTAAACACTAAAGAATTAATGCCTTATCTAGAAAAGCTAAGTATATAGTATGATCAAGTCAACTCATGGTCTTAATTTCAGTGTTCTAAATAGACAGAGCTCATAAAGCTAAATTTTATTTAGCCGTTAAAATGTTCTTATGGCTTTTTCATGCACCATTTCCATTTCGATTTCCATTTCCATTTCATTCATTTCCATTCCAGCTTTTTGAAGCACATATATAGCAGCAGTGGTCTCTGTACGTTAGTATCCCTTAGAACAATGCCGAATTCAGAGATGCATCTTTTATCACATCTATTTTTAAATCAGCATTGCTCCTTTTTTGTTTTGCTGTCACTGCTAGCCCCTACTAATTCAGTTCAAATATGATTCCCTACTTTTTAGAGATCAGTTGACTAGTTATTTATCTGAATTTTACTGGTCTTGTACTGTGATTTTTTAAATTAATATGTCATGGAGCAGTAAGCTAAACTTACTAAGCAGAATGAAGTTGATATCAAAAATACTCCTGTCCTTTAATGTTCTTTATTAATATATGTCTTTATCAATGTCTCAGTTATTTCACCTGGAATTGCTACCATAATAACCGATTTATAATCAATTCTGTGAGCCCACTTGAGATGTTGGCAATGGGAAGAGAATTTTCAGTCTGTTGGGAATTCTGCCAAGCACTTCTCTTTCATTGCTCCCTTGCTCCCTTCCTCTCTTCTTCCCTTCTTTCCATCCTCTCCCATTCAGAACAAAATTTTAAAAGGTATTTGAAAAGAGATGTTTCATCATTATTAATTTTCAAAACCTCAAAAATACCATGTAATACAGAGACACGATGTAAGAACTTCAAACACGTTCATGCATCCCAGAAAACATTTTGGTTTTGATGAATCATACTGAGTGATCGGATAGTGAGTAACTCCTTATCTTTACCACATTAAAGTGTGAATTCTCACATCTTTCAAAATACTGTATTCACTAAACTAATTTTCCTTTTCAGCATTATTATGTATTTATCACTTCCATCTTATAATGGGGATATCAATTGGGGTATTTATTACATCTGTAATATGCTTGAACTCATGGATCCTGCAAGAAAAAGTATTCTTGATGCCTTTGTTTCCTTTTCAGTTTTCCACATCTATTTTGTTCTCATTTATACTGTCTCTTCCTGCTGCTTCTTCCCAACACTTCACATTCCCTGTACTTACTTTGCTGTTACTGCTCTCTTTTTCCTTTCTTTCACCAAATTGCTGTTAAACCCATTTGTTCCAAACTATTTTCTGCAATTTTTTCTCCTGCTTCTTCTTACTTATTATAGATTTTCTTTGGTATTCATGAAGAGACCTAACAAAGCAAGTTGTTTCTATACAATTTCTTCTCTTTACTGTTGACTTGAACAAGAAAGGTATGTAGAAATTATTGTATACTTTTAAAGAATTGTAAGTTGAAAAAGACTTAGTGGATTAAAGAGAAAGAACAGGAAAGTTACCTCATAATTACAATACAATCTAATCTTAGTCTGCATTAACCACCCCCTATCAATGTGTGGTTTCTTTCCCAAACCTTTATAAACCTCCTGATTTGGATATTAAAAACATAAGTAGAAATGTTATTTTTCCAACAAATTGTGTCAATCAATCAGGAATTGCAGGGTTTTGATAGAACCTGGCTCTTCAATAGACAGAAAAAGGAAATACGGTATTTATAGACAAACATTGTGATGCATTTAAAAAACATTATATCACTGATACCCATTAATGACAATAGTAAGTCATCCAAAAATCATGCTGTATATATTCTGTATATTTATATTTGCAACAGTCTTTGAAGAATTCTTGCACCATCTCTAATCCAATTTGTAACACATATCTGTATATGGTTTGAATGAATAATTCAAAAAACATTATATATACTTTTTTGCTATCAAATTGATGTGGTTTACATCGGTTTTCCCTATGATTATCTATATGCAACTATGAATGAATATTTTCAAGTTAAATGCTATGCACTTGATTAAGTGAACATTGATATTGCTTAATGTATGTAGCATTTACATATTCCTTTATTCACTCTATTTTAAAGTCAGTTACTCTGGATCACTGGTAACATCCCTGTTTGCTCATGTACATTGTGAAAGTATTAATTCAATTTCTGAGTATCACTGTTGGCATAAAAGAAAGCTTTACTGATATTCAAAAATATTGCAGTTTGTTTTAGGTTATACAGTTCTCTTTAATATTAATTTTCCCCCCCATCTGTTTTCCTGCTTCTCTTAGAGTCTAGAGTCATTTGGATTCTTTAACCTAGTAGTGGAAGACTTCTGAGACTACTCTTTGAAAAAGCAGTGAATTAAATATGAGTACTTAGTGGGGCAGACTGAACTAAACAAATGAGCAGCTAGGAGGAAGGTCTGTAAATATAGTTGTTTATTGTGGTTTTCACTATAGAGCTGTGTACCTTCTTTACAGTGATTTACAAACCTCAGATATTCCTAGAACGTGCAGAAAAAGTTTATGCTTTCCTGTATCATGAAGCATATATGACATCATATTTTTACTATAAATTCTTTCCTGGCCGTTATCTCATATAGTATTACAAATCTTCATTGTTTTGTCTCAATAACTTACATAGCGTGGAAAATATATATAAACAGTTTTATAACAGACATTTTTAATTCTAGATTTTATCAAGGCTGAGGCCAGCAAAAGTTAGAGAAGCTAAGGATTGGCTTGATATCACACTACTTGTGGAGGAATGTAAGGAAGCCAAGATCCATGAGGGTCTGGCATAGGCTTTCCTTCATTTATTTCTCTTCTACCATGGTTTGGTTGCACATCTGCAAGGAGCCAATTCTCTCAAGATAGCAGGAAAAGATTTTCTTCCCATGGAGGAAAGTCTACTGGTGTCTGCTAACAGAGTCTAGTCCAATGACAGGATACAAATAACTGGCATTAAGCTACTCTAAGGTCCAGGACTGCCACTACTACGTATTTTCCACAGATACAAAGAAAGAGAAAAAAGGCATCTTTCTAATCAGAACAAACCACTAGAATATACGCAACTGCTAGAATAAAGGAAACATGAAATATAGAATCCTGCTTGAAGTTTCTAATAGATATCAGCACCTAATCTAATTTACCTGTTCAGTACTTAAATATTACATTTGTAAGCGGTTGAAAAAATGCAAAACCTGTTTATTAAAAAAATAACTGATTGATAGACTCTGCTGTAATGCAAACTTAGATTTTTCTTAATTCTATTCAGGTAATAAAGACTTCAGGGAGTCACTGAATGCTTCAGCTAGCAAAACATAAATTACATACTGGTACATTATCAACTCTTGTGCCCTACAATTTCTGGACTAGCCTTATTGTGCCTATAAACATCTTTCATAGTAAGTTATGTACAACAGGGTCATATACAGTGCTTGCCAATAAATCTCCACTATTTACCCACAGTTAGTAGTCAATGAACTGCTGAGTTACTTTTTCATATTTTCCAACTCTTAGTCTATGAAGCTACACTGGTAGGCAATGTAAGAAAAATTTTCACGGTATTGTTGATAAAAGCAATCATATTTGGGGAATTCGATTCCAATTAGCATGAGTGCTTCCTTGCTTTTCTCTATACTCCATCCTTCCAGATCCTGCCTGACTGTGAACAGAATACTGAATGCTTTGACTCTTTCATTCCTGTCAATGAAAATCTATTTACTATTTATTTAAAGAATGTGAACCATTGTATAAAGAATTCTGATGGAATACAAGCATATTTACTGATTTAGACTAATGGAGTGATGGAAGATAAATTTTGGCTACGTAGCTGTGTAGTGGTTTAACCAGGCAGGGCAGGTACCTAAAACAACTACACAGTGTTTGCTCACACCCCCCAAGTGTGACAGGGGAGAGAATTGGGGAAAAAAAAAAAAGTAAAACTTGTGGGTTGAGATAAGGACAGTTTAATAGGACAGGAAAAAAAGAGAATAATAATAATGATAAAAGAATATACAAAACAAGTGATACACAGCACGATTTCTAGCCACCCGCTGACTCGCATTCCCGAGCCGTGGCGCCTCCCCAGCCAACTCCCCCAGTTTATTTACTGGGCATGATATCATATGATATGGAATATCCATTTGGATGGTTTGGGTCAGCTATCCTGGCTGTGTCCCCTCCCAGCTTCCCGTGGAAGGCCCTTCTTCTCGCTGGCAGGCCAGAGCATGGGAAGCTGGACAGTCCTTGACTGCTTAGAAACAGCTGAAAACATCAGCACATTATCAACATTATTTTAATCATAAATCCAAAACACAGCACTATACCAGCTATCCAGAAGAAAAGGAACTCTATCCCAGCTCAAATCAGGACAAGCTTGCTAATGCATTTGCTGTCTTTTGCATGTCATTTGCATTTCTTTGAAACAGGCAATAAAGTAGCACCACCATTACCTTATATCAGTGAAATAAGCCATTATCCTTTTTTAAGAAGAACTTTGTCGGTGAGAAGTCAGAACTACATAAAAAATTTGGACTAAGGTCAGTGCCAGCAGAATAGGATCAGTGGAAAAAACAACTTTTCCATTATTTAAATTTTTTTAAACTAATTTCCAGTCTTGTCTCATTCTTCATAACAATGTTCTAGCAAACAGCAGTTGTTAATCCAAAACTCTGTCAATCATTTACCAAGTGGAACAAAACTCACAGGATATTAAGTTGCAAAACAAAATAATAAAAACCAAAACATGGAAAATGTACAGATATACCTCTGCAAATCAATGTTAAAAAGAATCACAGAGAATATTTTCAAACAAGTCTTGCCTATAAAACAAAGCTTGTGAAATGCTGAACCAAAGGTTATTAGGACTTCTGCTGTAAGTTATTTATCATTAGGGCACTGGTTTACCCCTAATCTATATAAAAAAATTTATAAGTGTTGGTTCCCTATATTAATATGCTAGCGATATTTTTCCCAATAGCTTTTTTTCTTGGTTCCTTGTAGTCAATAAATTTTGTCAAAGTCTTCTGTGAGTGAAAGGCTATAATGACTTGGCATGGATGACTTGTTTCAAGCACAAAACTAGAAATAGGCAAATATTTTTGGGCATCATCAGGAGACAAATACCTATAAAGCCAGACTTATAAAACAGTGCATTGAATTATCATATAGAGGGCAGAGAACATATTGAGCTCAGTTTCAGGGGAAAGGTAGAAAGTGTGCATATCGGACACTGCTACAGTCCTTTGGTCAACAAGAACTATCATTTAGCATTGATTTTGTTTCATAAAACAGCTGGGAAGGAAAGCAAAATGCTAGAGAAGAATAACAGTGCCCATAATGTGTTAATTAAACGTTTCTGCAAGCAACATCCTTCCCCCTCTAGCCCACTTCCAGCCTGGTCCAGCAGACCTGCCGGACTCCCATCCGAAGGGCAGGCACCACTTCAATTTCTGTATGTTTTCCCACATACTGCTAGGCTGGCAATTTTTCTGAAATACAGTTGCTTCTAAATTGGAGTCTCCATGGCAACCTTCACAGAGGTGCACATTGGAGCCAGCTGCTAGGAGAAGACCGTCGTATAATACAAACTGAGAGGATTTCTACTTTCCACTTTTTCCACGCTGGGATAGATGGACACGCAGAATGTAAATATCGTAAAACTCTGGTAGAACTGATTAAAAGTGGATGATACCGCAATGCTATTTAAAATGATTTACAAAGGTGAGAAGTGAGGTTGCATAAACCACTTATATTAATCGTTGTCATTGTTTTTAGTGTTTAAAAACAGTGACTTGCACGAAGGATATGAAGTTGAGAAGGTAAGATGTTGGCAACATCAGCTGTATGTCAGTTTACTGCCAGATAAATCCAATCTCTGTGTCAATCAGATAATGCTGGAGGTAGATCAGGACTCTCATGTCTGGTGATGCAGTGCAGAAAACACTCAGAACGGAGAGATTTTAAGGAATGATGTTGGTTTTCCCAGGGTAACTGCAAGGAAATCAGTCTGAAATGTCAGAATGGAGATGGGGTTTAGGTATGGAGCTCAGGAGTGTTTAAATACAGATAAGACCTGGAAGAAACTAGAGGGACCAGCTGACTCGTGATCATATTTGGGAGGACAACATTAAACACACCGTTATTTAAAATAAGAAAATTAGCTGTAAGACCCTTTTGGCAACAGAAAATGTTTCAAGCTCCTGTGAAGCTTCCCTTTCCACATATTATGATGCAAGAGTATGTCTTTTTCTGGACTTAAAACACATATTTGTATTGCAGCCATTGGCTATTTATTTCTCCAGGAATAATTTTGTCAGTTTTTTGGCCATGATTTTGTATCTCCATACTAACAGAAATACCATTCAGCTTGATGTCAATGGAATCACACAAAAACATAAAATGTCTTCCAGGACTTTTCAGGAAGGAGTGACAGAGGATATTTAGGTAATTTTACAATTTATAAAAGGACTATTTTTTTTTCCTCTTCAGAAATGACTGATTAATGTAAAAGTTTATCTATGTGGTATCTTATATTTCAGACTTTCTATTCTACTTAGCTTCATTTACAAAATATGTATATTTATTTTTCACACAGAAATCCAGTCCCCTGAATGCTTCTGCTAGACAGCAATGTTTATTGGGGCAACTGCACACGCATCCACTATCCAGTCTAGTGTTTTATCATTCAGAAGACTCAGGCTGTAATGCTAATATACAACAGCTGGATCTCAACAGTCATCTGTGAAGACACATTTGTGATTCCTTCTCATGTTAAGGCTAATTAAAAAATAATTCAAGAAAAACCTCTTCAGAAGAAGTGAGTCTTCTTGCTTTGGCTCACCCTGTTTCCTCTTTTCTCAGAAGCAATTTCCACATCTTGGTACCCATTCAGGTCACACAACAGGTGAAGGCTTAATGTCGTCTGTGCTTTAAAAGAAAAAAAAGCAGAAGGCTGGCACTGACTCTGTCTCTGCAGTTGAGCTGAAACATGGGGTTTGGGCAGTATCAGCACCAGCGCAGCATGGTTAGTTTGGGGTTTACCTGACTGATTAAAACTGATCATGGCTATCCTCCTTTCACACCCTTAAAAAAGGTCTATTTTCAGGTTCTCCTGACAGGTTTTCTTTGACTTCATGAAAGCCTCTTGTGCGGTGATGGTATTTTGCAAAAACGATGAAAATGTGTATTTCAGAATGTACACCATGGAGAGTTACAATCTTTATCTACAATCCCACAGGTGTTAACTTAATTACTTACAGTTACAAACTTTATCTACAGCCCCACATTGCTTAACTTAATTTTTCTCTAGTAGAAAGATGTAGAGGTGCAATGGTTGCCACTGGACTTTTTACTCTTGATAATGCACTACATGAAGTTGAAAAGAATTCTGAGAGGGAGAATTCAGGTAGAAAATAAGTAAGCATAAATGCTGGCCTGAAACTTATGTGAAATTCAAACCAAAGCCCATTACCTCATCTTCTGCAAACATTCTTTATTTTCAGCAGAACTTCAGAAAGATGTAGGCAAATCAGTAGACCTGAGCAGAAACTAGAATTTATGGCTTACCAGAAATTCTGACATTTAAGTTTGCTTCCTCTTCAAATTCAGTCAATAAAGGCAGGGAGCAAATGTACTGGAAGTGGATGGTAATGGAGCAAACATGAATCCTGAAAATCTTTGGAAATAAATCTAATCTATATACAAATAAACTCAAAATAAATAAGCATCTACAAATTAAAGGTAAACAAAATCAATGCCTAGTAAATTCAACTGTGAATAAAAAAGTATTTAAGCAACTTCTGCTTAATGCTCTTGAGTAAAAAGTGTTCACCATTAAATTGTTTTGCAAATATAGAAAAAGAGGTTTCCAGAAGACCAACATTATTTTTAATCAAAACTGAATTTGGTCATTAGCCATGGTCAAAAACAGTAGAAAATTTTGAAATTATTTTTGCTAACATTTTTATTAATAAAATACTTTACTATATTTTTTTCTACTTAGAAATTTACTTAAAGGGAAACAAAAAAAAATACATAGGAAAGATATAATAATTAAAAAGGAAGCATTTCACTTTCTCTGCAAAATAGACTTCTGGCAGACCCAGGAGGATGATCTTCTCTTCCCCCCCTATTTTGAAAGGAAAAAATTGAAAAACTGCATCAAAACCAATCCTTTTCTGTTGTCTATAACTAAACTTTGTCCTACAAGTTTTTCAGTTTAGCGTTTAAGCTGAAAGAATCCTCTATTCTCCATGTTTCCTTCAGCAGCGTTTTGTAAGTAAAAGACCAGAGAATAACCATAGGCACTTCTCCACCTCCTGAACAGCTTTGCAATCCTTTGTGGCATTGTTTAGGAAGGGATTTCTCATCCAAGCTAGATTTTGACATTTGAGACCCCAAGCAGCAACTCGCACAGCCAGCCGGGCAGAGGAAGGAGCCAGGCGCGTTTCCCAGCAGCACACTGCCCACAGACGATGGGAGCAGCTGCAGAGCCTCGCTCTTCCAGGCAGGACCCGTGGGGACCCAACCCCAAGCAGAGGGACAACCACTGCACACAGCACTGCCAATATCTAGCACATCACCCGGTCCAAAACTTCACACACCAAGTGGGTACCACCACAGGCAGACTTTTTTCCCGTAAATATGTGATGTGTTCACACCACGGTGGATGAAGGACAGAGGGAAGGGGAATGGGAGCCTGAGACGTGGCGGGCCGAAGGACTTGCACTGGTGATATGAACTGTCACAAATCTGCATGGTGCTTCAGTGATGCCAATTAAGAGCACAAGCTTCTATCACTTTTGTTTGCTTCCGAGTCATAACTATTATGCTGCTAGCCTTCACCTGCAATGAATCAGTCTTTCCTGTATACACCATCTCAGCTGACCCGTTCAGGCAGCAGGGAACATACAAGGAAAGTATCTGCCACAGACAGAGCTTCAAGGAGCAAGTTTTTTCACCCCTTTTATACTCCCATGTTCATACAATTGAATCACAGCATAACTGAAATTACATCTGAATGGCAATATTTAAGCAGCATGCTGGAACAGTGAAACAAAAATCTACCTGTCTTGTCTTAACTAAATGAAATCAGAGTAAACATTTCACGATGGAGGCAGGAAACAGTGGGAAATCTGTCAAAGTCAGAACTGGATGGAGGGCATCAGGCTGCCATTTTTGCCTTTAGCAGTCTCCCCCACTGAATTTCAGCATGTTAAAAATTCCTTGCCTCACATGAAAAACTTTAGATCTTTGTGTAGACTTTCCTTCCAAAGGCTACAGCTTGTACCTTCCTAAGCAGCAATCTTCAAAGTCTCAAGTGAAGCATTCCTACTGAAAGTGATTTAATTTTATCTAACAGAAACCAGGAACAATTTATCATGCCTTTAGCTCTTAGGTTGCTTCCCCGCTTTCTAACTGTCAGTGTTTAAACCAAACTCAAGACTGATACGACTGATACATAGACAGAAATTTTGCCAACAGCTAGTCCCACAACTCCGCACACTGGCATCTCTGTATCCGCATTTTTACCTCCAGGATGGATTTCCAATGCTAAAGAAAGTGTAGATCCTCAATGAACGATTTTTATTATCCTTACATTAAACCTTCTATTTCCTGATACTGCATCTTGCTTGCAGATACCGTTGACCATCTTCCCTACAGCTATCAATGGGCTTATCAATATAATTTTTTATACTTATGTTAATTTGAACAGTGCCACTTCGTGGCAATTGCAAGTAAAAAAAACAACAGTTTGTATGGTAAGACCCATGTTCCATTTCTGAATTGGAATTGATCTTCCTATATTGTTTTGTTTATAATGAGCAAAGCACCTGTCTCCAGAGTATGCTGCTTCCACCTACCACTAAACTAAAAGCCACTTTGTTCAAGTGGGATAAATATGCTAGAAACTTTTAAAAAAACATTCCATCACACAAGGAAGAGTAAACATTAAAATCTCAATGTCTTGTGATCTATGTATTTACCTATGTGCTCATCTTTGTCTCACATTTGCTAATGTAGCCACAGAGGAATGAGCATGAACTGAAGCTCCAGCAATGTCCTGAAATACCTTTGTTTTTTCCTTTGATACATACTCTTTCTCCAAATCCCTGTCTTGGGAAGGCTTTATGTTCATTGGAAGCACTCTGTTCACTTCACCTCCGAACACAGTTTACTATGCCCAACAGGGAACATCTACTTTTAGGTAAACTTTTATGGAGGACCTCCAGAGACTTGGTGGGGAAAGGTGCACACTGCCTATAAAGGACTTGGCATCATATTTTTCCATTTATAAAATTTTTGTTATATTGGGGAATTTCAGTATGTCAGAGAAAAGCGCCTCATAAAAATGTCACTAAACAAATTCATGAAAAATATCCAAACATATTCAGGGAAAAATTTCCCTTTCAGAAATAAATGAAGCACCTTATGTTTATCAGGGAAATAAATACTCCGTAGATCTACTTTACCTAAATTTATCAGAGTTAAACTCAGGTATGAACCACAAAATGTCACACTGTTCTAAAGATTAAGTGCAATGATGTGTTAAGTGCCTACAGTTCCATCCAGGAGACCAACCACATGTGTGGCTTGCTCCTAGGGATTATCCAGGAGGAACAACGTGCCAGCTGTAAATTATTTACTAGTGTCTGAACTTCTCACCATGAGCAGGAACACAATAACCACAAAGTAATGCACTTATATTAGAGAAACAATACAAGGTTTTGAAAAGATCTGTTCTAATTGTCTAGACAGATTGGTAGCTACTTCTTTTAGTCCAATATATACATAATGTATGGTAATTTTGTAATTGTAATTACTCTAATTAATGTAATTTAGTTGGATACTTCCATAGGATGTGGCAAAATTACATCAGTTTCCTGTATCAAGTCCAAAGACAGTTCCTTTAGGTATTTAGCTGGTAGAGGTATGGCCATTATTTTCATGAAAAAACAGCTTTTATACTTGACAGGTGATGTTGGTGTTCTCCTGCTTTCTTGAATCATTTCCTGAAGAAAATTTACCCCATTATATCGTTAGTGCAGTCTTGAATGTATTACATTACTGAGGAATGGTAAGCTGAATTGAGTTGTTTCTGAGTTGCTGCTTAGGTTTGCCTTCACATACTGGTTACTGGAAAACACATCACAGTGTGTTTTGGATACTGGCCAAAAAGAACATGACATATGCAATTTCATAGTTAATAGCATTGGCCATACTTTGTGCTTATAGCAGTATCAGTATCCAGTGATTGATGCAAAGTGATTGCTAATTGCTGTAATTAATCAGATGTCGTTCAGTATTAAGGAGACATCACATACGCACATGCACACACACGTACACGAAGAAAACCCCTACCCAAGAGATACCAGCATAAGTGCAAAAATGCTACTTTTTGTTTTCTTTGGAGAAAAACGTTACTTTCTCCTTTGGTGAAAAGGCAAGGCTCTGTGTCCTCTGAGACCAGCTGCATCACATTGGGAAAATTTACACTTCAGCTCCTGTCAGCAATCCCTAATTCAAAACATTTCCAGGGTCTTAAGCAATGGTGAGGTACACTAATTGCCCAACTTAACAGGGAATATGACAGCCAGGTATTTTGTTTGCTTGACATAATTGTTGTAAATGTATAAGATTAGTGATAAGTTTTTATGCTAGAGTACAAAACTGATAACTGGGGTAACAGCTGCTGTTCAGTTACCCAGGAAATGGAAGTGAAAGACTTATGTAATGTTAAATTGCTAGTATTGCTGGTATCACAAGTAACACAAATGTATGAATAATGTTGAGAAGTCCTTCCTTATTCATTTGCTTTGAAGATTTTGGATGTGTGAAACAGGTACTGAAACTAAATGTATCTTTGGTTGTTAACAGCAGAGTTTTGAAGTTTCTCTAGAAAAGTGTTAGCAATATTTTCTGATTTTTTTCTCTACTTTTGTTAAGTGTATGCTGCTTTTTTATTGGCTCTCTGCAAGTATTCAAGAGTTAGCAGATATTTGCTTAGCAAAATATTTGTAGAGTATTTTTAATTCTTTCTGGATATTACTGGAACTGTTGCTATACAGTAGCATGAGAAAGTCTACACAAGAATTTCTTGTATGTATTCAGGCACTAAAACCCATTCCATGTGATAGCTGAATACCCTTCACTACTCTGCCCTAAAGTCTTAAGATCACATCCTTAAGCAAACTTGCTGACCATATATGAGGTTAATAACATTGACAGTGACAGTATGAATTAGGTATACTGGGATGGAAGAGGACAGAGACAGACATTTTTAGTAACTGATGCCATAAAGGCCATTAGTATTCAAATCCCAACCAGTTATAATTAGTGTGTAATGCAGGCATGCACTGACTATGAACAGAAACAGTAAGACAACTATGCAACAAGTAACGTTAATCACTTGCTCAGATATGGACAACAAGCACAAGTAAGAGAAGCAGAGCAGGTGTGTTGGATGAGATGGGTCCTTCACAAAACAGATCTAGGCACCTCTGGGAAAAGATGCCTAGTCCTCTGAACAGCTCCATCTGGCTTCTCTGGAAGCTTCTTTCCTTCTTGGTGTCAGCATCAGGTTACTTGCACTATTCTTCTACAGGAAATAAGCTCATATAAAACCTGCTGTGGCAGACTGGAGTTGACCAGTTTGGATCTTGTTTGGCTTGTTTGCAACCATTGCCCAGAGCAAACATCTAATCTCAGTTTAATGGCAAACTGGCAAGAACTTCCTTGTTTTCTTTCTCAGACAAAATCAGAGAGAATATAGCATACTTAGCATAGAAAAAATGTTTGACACTCTATAAATTATGCATTTCTCATTATTATGTATTTTGAAAGATTAAAATGAAGAATTAGGTTCTCTGCTCTTCTCTATTCTTTTATATAACTAAACACTTGGGTAGAAGATGAAGTTTTGTAAACACTGTTTAGTAAACCTTTTCAATTATTTAGTATTTAAACATATCAGTAAATTGTTCCAGCTTATTAATTGGTTCAAAATACACGATAACAGGGATAATACACTCACAACATACAATATATGCCAATCACTATAGAGTGTCACTTGGACTCTGAGTACTTTGTTGTTTGAAGATGTTATAAACCAGCAGAATCCATCTCATTCTACAGCTGGAAATTGACCATTAATCCGCTAAATACTCTTGCAACTTCATAATTTCCCTATGCTGTCCCTGGTGATCATCTTATCCACAATATATGCCAACAAGATATTGCTCCAGGGAGCATCTTCAGATGCAAGATTCTAAAGGTCTTTTCAGTTCTTCTTCCTCTCTTGCCAAGAGATAGAATTTTTAAAAATCATTGTTCCAAGCATTTTTAATTTTTTCAGCTAATAGCAACAGAGGTGGACAAAGGAGATTCCTAAGGGTATCATACGTATATACTCATAGACAAAAAGCAGTGTCATTCTAATATGACTGCACCATTTTTTTGGGCATAGGCAACGTATGGCCAAACTGCTCTGTGAACAATCAGAATCTCCTCCATCCACCTCATGTGCTGTGTTTTTTTCATTACACATTTCAAATACAGTGTTTTCAATCTAACAACTAAGTACCGTAGATTCTCAGTAAACTTGACCACAGAACTTGGGAATAGTTTTGCCTGTATTGACTCCTGGGGTTGCCCTGACCCAGGTGTAAGACCCTGTACTTGGCCTCGTTGAACCTCATAAGGTTTTATTTACACTTCTTTATTGATGGAATTCTGTGAGTAACTTTTACTCTCCAGACTACCAAAACATATCTTACAACCTGCATTTTTATATGAGGTGCAGTCATCACTCTGAAATACATTCTAACGTTGTACAATCCAAAGGAAACCGTCTCTGGGATAAAAAGCCAGGAAGGGGCAGGCCCTCTAGTTCAAAGAAAGGAAAACAAATGGCAGATGACAGCAAAAACACCAAAGTCTTTTGTGTCTCCAAAAGTCTGGAATACACTTATCCTTGAAACAGAAAGCCTATCCTTGAGAACGGGGAAGGAAGCAAGAAATGACAGAGAAGGTAATTAATGAATTACCTCAAACAACTGTAGTTCACCTGCAGCAGGGAATGTAGGCCTGCTGATGTTCAGCTGACAGTTTGAAATATCAAAAATGTAATGATAAGTGGTTGGCACACTATGAAAAGGAGAAAATATGAAGCTGAAAACAGCTTTACAAATGCTGGAAATACCTCTTACAATCTGAAGTAACAAAATAACTGGGATCAGAGGGTCTGAGAACTAATCACAGCTTCTATTCCCTCTCCGTGCACCTCTGCCTAAAGAGCTGAGAGAGCAATGCTTTGAAGCATGCCAATTTTCTCTGCTTCTGAAGAGTCTCAAAGAGTGCAAATGAACAAATTATAGTTATCAGCTTTTCATCTGGTCCCTCAGGTCTTGGAAGTTCTCATGAACTATTTAATTTTTTTAATGACTGGCTTAAAAATATTACTTTTTAGCAGTAACTAAACATGTGTTTAGAACGGTTCTTGCACTGTATAGCTAAAAGAAGTTCCACAACTTTTCTTTACACTATGAATTCTTGCAGTAACAGCAAATTGTCTGTTTTCAGCTGCTCTCCTAGCTTATTGTGCTACAAAATACTATAAATTTTATTAAAGGGTTCAAATAAAGTATTTCTTTTTTTTCCTCCCATAATTCATCCACCTCCACCTTTCACAATTTCAGTCTGAATATATATATGAAAGTTATATGACTATATTAACTATATTGACTTCATATAGCTATGAAAGCAATTCCATTTGTGTCGAATTCTCTAATTCCAACCATTATGTATGGGTCATCTTTCAAAAAAAATGTAGCTGCAGTGTGGGAACAGCATGGAAGATTTTACCTGATCTATTGAACATTAATGTTTTCAGTCAAATGCATTGCGTTATGCGACAAAAGTTCACCTGCACACCTGCAAAGAAACACAGAGACAAAATGGCTGCTGAGGGGGAGGCAAAATGTGTGTGTGTATATGTGTGTATATATATACATATATATATGTATATATATACATGTTCTCACCAGCAGACCTTGCATCTTGCTCAGCCAGAGAGTGGAGGAGGATGCGGCCACTGATGCTGCCTGTGAGTCATGTGAGTGCTCTGTGGGTTTCTCTGTGGTCTGTGTGGCTATCTGCGTGTATGTGTATATATACGTGTTGTATATGGGTGCTCTGTGTACACGTGCTTACTGTGAATGTATCGTCAGCGTCGCTATGGATTGGAGCTGGGGGCATGGAGCTGCAGCAGCCTTGCCTCTCTCAAGCTGTTCGATCCAGCACAATACACCTTCTCCTAACAAAATGTTCATCAAAAATATTGCCTGCTTGATCCAAGGTATAAAATGATTCAAGGCAAAAGATGTTTGAACATATAGTAATTGACACTTTTTTTCACTTATTGAGAGTAATTTGATAACATATGCTAAATCAGGAATGTATGTCTGTATTTAAACAATCTCAGTTACTAAAGCATAACACTTTTTTTCTGTTTGCCATAGATTAAAATGTATGCTTAAATTTTAAGCACTTTTATAGGGATATGGTAAAGATATCTTGAATGTGGTACTTCATTTTTGATGAAACTATTAATTCTGTTTAAGAGTTTAGCTGAGTCAGGCATTGTCATCCATTTTGTTCTACATCCTGTGTTAAGGATTCTCATCTGCTCTGTAAAGTCTTTCTTTCTTCTGTTGTTTTCTTTGGTGCTGTGACATTTCAGACTGAGTGGATCAGAACGTCAGCAGGCATAATCATCACAGATTCATCATTGTTACTTTTTTTACTTTTTCCAGCATAGGATCTATACTAATTCTTTTTTTTTTAATTTGTGCCTGGTAATCTAAATTGTTTTCACTACAAGTTTAAGAAGTTAGCCGCAAAAAAATGAGAACATATTAAAAATTCATTAAAATAATAGGAAATAACATAGAAGAACTAGATGATATTTAACATGTAGTCCTGGTGTGCTCAGGCCTGAGGAACCAAGTGGAATAATACAGCCCACAAATCCTCTGTGACAATATGTCATTCCTTAGGCTTTGGTAAGTTAACCATCCATATTGTCATGCTTAGCAGGATGCTTATATTCATTGGCTAAATCGACATTCACAAGGAGCGCAGTGCCGTAGGGGAAGGTGTGCAAAGTGGGAAGGCTGGCGCTGAGGACTTGACGTACCCTCCGCAGGAGTATCAGCAGCTTTACCTTGGGCTAACTCTAGCGGGCTCCTGTGGATGAAAGACCCAGCAGTGGTTAAGTGCTGCTTTTGGTTCGTCTTGTCAAAAGGGAATCCAGTTTGTGCTCTTCCATATTGCTCCGTGACATGATCCAAAAGGCGACAAATGTGGAGGTTGAGACTGGATTAAAAACCACACTTCTGAACTGAAACAATACTGTAAATTAATCCACTATTTTCTTTGATGCTGTTCAGCAAATCTGTGTCTTCCCTATTTCCTGCATAAGAAAGAGATCTTTTGCATCTATAAAAAGAAGGTGTTGTTTTTCAGGTCGCATAGAAGTACCAATGTCTGAAGGATACTCAGATACTCAGGATAATAATGTTATAAAGGGCCAAGTTATGTTAAGTGTCTCTCCTGGGCGTTTTCTGCCCAACTTTAAATTGATTAAATAGATTAAATTTTTAGAATACTTAACCACTGACAGTCAGAACAACTAAGGTGTTTTAAACTGAATACCAGATCTACTGACAATTTACGAATTGTTTTACCAGAAACCTTAATCTATTAACCATGTGGGTTACAATGATATTTCTAAACTATTTCTCCCCTTTTTAAAATTACAAATGTCAGATAAAATCTTCTCTAATGAAGTACAGCCCTCCTTTTCACATTTTATGGTATTACAATATTTACAAATTTATTTCAAAGGTTTCTTGAAATAGGTAGTGCAATTGTACCTGCCTACCTATGCAGAGAGAAAGAGAGGGAGGGAGGATTGAGAGAGAAGGAGCTAGAGATACAGTTGGGTAGATAAAGGGACAGATTCAACCTAGGTTGGTACTGATGTAAACATGAAACAAATTTGCTGAAGTCAGTATGATCACTCTTGTCTGATCCTGTGGAAACGAGACCAGAATCTGACCGTTAAAAGTTAAAAAAAAACCTCTGTAGGAGTTACTGCACCTCAGAGATTGGTTCTTAAAACTAATTAACATTCTCAAATGCAGTATTTCTCTCCGTACAGCTATGAGCCATCTGGTGAACTGGTCAACTGCCAGTTTAAACACCAGTCACTCAGTAATACTCTATATAAACAGACGTGGAGGTGACAGAATTATCATTAAAATGTGAAACCCCAAAATAATTTTGTATTTATTAACAGACTTGGAGAAAACTTTATCATATTGCTAATAGTAAGATGTACATAGTCAGTGACAACCTGAGAGAAACATAGATTTATGCATGTATATGGAATTATTTAAGAAAATTCTATATATGCATGTCAAATATATCCATATTTGACTGGATCCATATCCTCTGTTTCTGGTACGCTAGGAGCTTATGAAGGCCTGGATACTGCAAACACATTTGTGCTTAATTTTACAGATGTAAATAACACTATTAACGACAAATACCATAAATACACAAATATATAAATATACCCCAGCCGGCAACTAAAACACTGTTTTCAGACATGCTTGTATTTCATCTAGCATAACACAGTTACAAGACTGACTGAACTATCACTTAGCCTATCACACTAGCTACAATAATAATAATATAATTAAAGTCAATAGTAGCTTATACTCCATTATGTATGTGTAAATACATGTATATATCAAGTAATAAACTAACACCAGAAAAACTATTGTAATCAACAACATGCAATAAATTATGTTATTTTTAATACTGTAATCATACTGGGAAAATCCAGGACAGCATATTATTTTCTTCTAATTGCATTTCGTAAGTGCAAGAGTTGTAACAAAACAACAGATGCTAGGCATCGCTAGAGATGTGAATCTTTGATTTGTTTTTATACCTGCTCTGACATTTAGGCTGTGGGCTTTAAGAAGAGATTCCAAGGCAAATGTTTTCATCATGATCTGACTCATTTTTCCTGTAGGAAATACCGATTAAAAAAAAAAAAAGATAAATAAGGAGCAGCAGAGGATTATTGTTAGTCACAATTTCATCCAGTGATTCTGCTTTGTTTATCATGAAATGTCTGAACACTAGCTTTCACCGAGCATTACACACTTTCTAACACTCATACATTTAGCTTGAATTGCCTGTTTGTGGCTGTGCACAAAGGTTCACACAGTCCTTATAAATCACCTCACTAGTCTAATAGTGCCCTTATGGGTAAATTGCGTGTTCACTGGAAGACAGTAGCAACTAATAGAAGAAGCTAGCAAAGAAAATGTGGAAAAAAATCCCCCACAACTCACAAGCAAAATGTCATTTAGTTTAACTACTCTGCCCAGCAATGTAAGTGCATGATGGTGCCTGCGTGTGGTGATGAATATAGCATGTGATTAGCGCTGAATATAAAGGCAGGCACTGCCAAGGGGAAAGTATTCATCTTCTATAATAAATTCACTACTATTTTTTGAAAAGATACCATGGACCCTACATTCTAAGAGCCTCAAATGAGGATCAGAATTGGCCCTTATTTAGCTACCTTCCAGGTTACACGTTGATTTTTTAAATTAATTGCCAGTACTGAATCTTCAATAACCCATTTTGTTATATCTGTACCTTTCACTGGAGCATAACAAAAAGACTTTTGAGGTAACGGTAGCCAGCTTTGATTATCCACTATCTTTCTCTGAAGTCGTGAGATCAGTTTACCAAAACGTATGAAGTATAAAATTTTCTTTGAAGTTAGATTTTAAGTGGTAACAATTTCATACTAAATGGTGGACATTTATTAAATATAGGTGTGTAGTGAAAAACAGTTCTGTGTGGGAAGCCTATTTGCACAATATGTAAGTTGAAAGGAAGCTTCCACCTTTTAGAGGAAAAAATCTGAAATAAACTTTCTGTAGAAACTGAAGTCAGAGGTATGTCCAAATCTAGCTCACTGACTGTGTCCAACAGTTAAGACAGGGCAGTTTCTATATGACCGGGTGCTCAAACATTCTTTGCCGACTGAGGCATTAACATGGTTTGAATCTTCAGATCTCTGTAGTGTGAACGTAATGATCCAAGAGATACGAAATTTAGTCCTTCAGATGAAGAAACTGTTTCATTTAGTGATCAACAGGGAGACTTTAAGTGGAGAAGTGGATGTGATTGTTAATAGATCGACTGTATTTAATTTTTGAATTAATGTCAATGTTTTCTTAAGCATTATAAAATCAGGAAGTATTAAAAATAAGGTTTTCTTGGGGTCTTGATAAAAAGGCTACAGAATAGTTGCTAAGGACAACAGTAAAGTAAGGGGTTTTTATATATGTATGTATATATACACACCAGGTACAGGTTAGAGATGAAAAGATTAGGATGTCATCACAGACTTGATACTTTGATTTATTGGTGTATAGTGCAAAGCTGACAGTCAGAGAACAGAACCTGTTTACCACAGGGTTAGGTTGGATAATATTTAGTTTCAAGGGGAATTAGGTAACTGGTCTACAGTGATGCTAGGGTTTAAATCTGGTTTAGGGTTTAAGATACTACAGGCTGCATTCTGCAGAGCCATAAGAACTGCAGCAAAAGTCAACAACAATGAGAGCAATTATTTTATGTACATGTTCGTCATGGTTTAACCCCAGCCAGCAGCTAACCACCAGGCAGCTGCTCACTCACTCCCCCATGGTGGGACAGGGGAGAGAATTGGAAGAGTAGAAGTGAAAATACTTACAGTTTGACATAAAGACAATTTAGTAAATAAAGCAAAAGCTGTGCACACAAGCAGGGCAAAACAGGGAATTCATTCACCACTTCCCATGGGCAGGCAGGTGTTCAGCCATCTCCAGACAGCAGGGCTCCATCACGTGTAACGGCTACTTGGGAAGACAAACACCATAACTCCAAATGTCCCTCCACCACTTCCTTCTTCTCCGTCCCAGCTTTATATACTGAGCATGACGTTATATATGGTACATATATATATGGTATGGAATATCTCTTTGGCCAGCCTGGGTCAGCTGTCCTGGCTGTGTCCCCTCCCAGCTTTCCATGCACCCCCAGCCTTCTTGCTGGCAGGCCAGCGTGGAAAGCTGGACAGTCCTTGACTGCCTAGCAACAACCCAAAACGTCAGCACATTATCAACATCTTCTCATTCCAGACCCAAAACATAGCCTCACACTAGCTTCTATGAAGAACATTAACTTTATCCCAGCTGAAATCAGGACAATGTCTTACACTGGATAAAGTGACTGGCATATTTGGGTGGAGAAAGGCTAGAGATACATGATTTGTGTTTAATTCTTTGGTGGAGAGAAGTACCTGCACTGAATTACGTGTGGGGTTGGATTAAGGCTTGCAACAGCTCAGATCGTTTTTCTCCTGCATCAGCAAGAAAACTTATCTTTAAAAATAGATGTCTACCCACATCAGCTTGAAACTACTTCCTCCTACTGGATTCCTGCTTTGTCTTAACGTTGTGATCCTTCAGGATCCTGCAACAAGCTTAGATCTTCTGCCTTTGCTGTCCCATTTTCAGTAGATCTGAGAGGGCAGATCTACACGTGTTCTAGTTTGGATCAGTGTTTAGTATGCTTTTGAAACAAATCTCCCACCTGATTCCACTTACTATGCTTCAGCTCATAGTGTCGAGCTGCCTCAGGGTGCCTAAAATGGATTCCTTTCTGAAAAACCTACATAACAGGTATGCTCCAGGAGCTCACCCGATGCACTCCAACTGCAAAAGGGCATTCAGTCCCTGGAGCCAGGCTATACCTACCCCACTAAACAAAATAAAACAAAACAAAAATATTGATGAATATATACCGTGGATGTCAGGTTTTCAACACAAGTTATTTTACTGTACAAAACTGCTCCCATTTATTTACACTGCTACACAGGTTATACAGCGCAGGTTATACATATGGAGCCACACTGGATCAGGGCTGCCTGTTCTTCTCCTTTGCAATCCCAGGGATACCAGCTGGGGTAAACTATGGGAGTTGGCTGCAAGGAGCTGGGTTGGAAAAGAGTGCTTCCCCATCCTGTGGAGGTAACGCCATATACAGGACACAAGGATTGACGGGGTGATGGAGTGGACATTCTTGAAGTTATATGTTTGTGCCCCAGAAAGTAATTCAGGGGTGCAAAGAACCTCTGTTAGAAGTTAGGATACAAGATTTTGGGGGAATGATTAAGTTTCACTGGGCAAAAGAGTTTGAAATATTTAGATTTTGTAAATCTGTAAATGGGAGTTCAACAGCCTAGACACACCATAGAGAAGGACACCATATATCTGATAAGTTGAGTGACAAATTATTAAGAAAACAAAGGAGAGAACCTGATCCAAAAAGTTTGTGAACTGCATTAAACTACACAGCCTGAACTGCTCAATGATAAAGATCATACTCTTTCATCTAGTTAGTGGTAATCTGGTAACTTTTGTTTAGTTAATGTCTGTTTGTTCTTATAAGAAGCCATCTTTCCATCTTCTGTCAGCATGATGTCTTCAAATACGAAAGATCTATTATTTCTTGTGATGGTTAGCAACATTTATGTTGCACAAAAGTTATTGCTACCTTGTTAGATAGATGGCTGAGGTGGTATTGCAGGAGCAATAAAAATCTTACCTTTGTTGTTGCGTTTAGATTTCTAAGTCTAATTTTAAATTATTTGAGTTCATATCAATATTCTAGAGACGGTCTGGGCAAGTTTATCTCTCTATTAGCAACGTCATAGTTTAGTCAACATAACCGTTACAAATGCACACTAGTGAAGCTTGGATATGTTCAAATATCCAGTTGAATATCATCAGGACAAAGAGTAACACCAGAGAGATCAATAGTTCATTAAACTGTTCCTGTGTTGCTCTGGAACAAAATGTAATGAGCGGAGTTGTAAAAAATTCTGATGTAATGTAATATACCTGGGAGACTGCTTTGCTTTAAAATCTTTACTGCAAGCTCCAAGATCGAAGGTATGCATCCAGAATCATGTTAATGCTATAGCACAGAGCAAAATGGGAAAATTTAGATGCTTGAGCAATGCAGGAAGAGTAAAATAAATTACGCTATGGGGAGCAATCATATGTTTATGCAATAACATACAACAATAATGGTCTGGCTTGCTTTGTCTGTCTTTCTACCTTTTCTAATATTTGGGACCTTTGTTGTAAGAGTAAAATTTTTGTAAATTGTGGAGGAGACAGATTTGGCTGTTGACTGTATTCTGGTGGGGTACACTTGTGTACTTTTTTCAAGATAAGCATGGATACGAGATACCCAGTTCATACCACTCCTCTTGTTGATCTGTGTGGACTTTCACTCCGACAGAAAAACATCCCATTCTGTGTTCATTGTCATGTACACTGTAGTGTTCGAGTCATGCATGCTTGCATTTACTGAATGTTATGGACAGATCTACTAGGCGTGTGTAGGAGAAGCCTACAAGCCTTGTTTAAGCTTGTACAAATTTGTCCTTAGAGCGAGTGCTTCATGTATTCATTTTCAACGGTGTTTCTGAGGAGTGTGATATGTGCAAGACTTGGCTGGACAATCCCACCAGCTAGCAAAAACTGAGCCCTTCTCAAGAAACCACCTCACCAGCACTAGTGTAATGTCAATGTCAAGTGTAATGTCAATACCCGCAATATCAAGGTTGGGCCAAGGGCAAAACTGCATCATAGTGGAGACTATCAGTGTGAGGTGGTTGCTAAGTAGCAGTCAGCTCCAGAGTAGTGTGCCTGAAGTAGGGTACACTGGTGTCTTGTCTCTGTCAAACCTGCTATGACTGACTTTCCTAGTTTGCATTTATACAGACATACCAGAAGGATCTGCTGAAAATGCTTCACTAACAAGCTGCACCAAAATTATATGAAATATGAATTTGACGTTGGACTACAGGACTATGTTTGATGTTGTTGTGGGTTGACCCACACCCACAACATCCCCACCTGGTGGACACCAAATGCCCACCAAAGCCTCTCTCACTCCCATTCTCAGCTGGACAGGGGAGAAAAATATAACAAAAGACTCATGTGTTAAGATAAGGGCAGGGAGAGATCTCTCACCAGTTACCATCAAAGGCAAAACAGATGCAGCTTGGGGAAAAATAATTTAATTTATTACCAATCAAATCAGAGTAGGGTAATGAGAGAATAAAAACCAAATCTTAAAACACCTTCCCCCTCCCCGCCCTTCTTCCTGGGCTCAACTTTACTCCCAAATTCTCCACCTCCTCCCTGCAAGTGGTGCAGTGGGATAGGGAATGGGAATTGTGGTCAGTTCATCACAGCTTGTCTGCTGCTCCTTCCTCCTCAGAGGAAGACTCCTCACAGTCTACCCCTGCTCCATCGTGGAGTCCCTCCCATGGAAGATAGTCCTCCACAAACTTCTCCAGCATGACTTCTTTCCACAGGTTGTAGTTCTTCACAGACTCCTCCAGCCTGGGTCCCTTCCATGGGGTGCAGTCCTTCAGGAACAGGCTGCTCCAGTGCGGGTCCCCCACGGGGTCACAAGTCCTGCCAGCAAACCTGCTCCAGCCTGGACTCCTCTCTCTATGGGTCCACAGGTCCTGCCAGGACCCTGCTCCAGGGTGGACTTCCCATGGGTTCACAGCCTCCTTTGGGTGCATCCACCTGCTCTGGTGTGGTGTCCTCCATGGGCTGCAGGGCAATCTCTGGTCCCATTCCTGGAGCAGCTCCTTCCCCTCCTTCTTCACTGACCTTGGTGTCTGCAGATTTTTTTCTCTCACACATTCTCACTCCTCCCTCCAGCTGCAGTTGCAGTTGCACAGCAACCTTTTCCCCCTCCTTAATTTTGTTATCCCAGAGGTGCTACAATCATCATTGATGGGCTCAGCCTTGGCCAGTAGCAGATCTGTCTTGCAGCCAGCTGGCATTTGCTCTATGGGACACAGAGGAAGCTTCTAGAAATTTCTCACAGAAGCCACCCCTGTAGACCTCCTGCTACCAAAACCTTGCCACTCGAACTCAATACACATATATGTAAAATATCAGCTCATTTTCTCTCCTGCTTATTTCAAGAGAGTGACAAGCAAATACGCAACAACTACAATTTTGAGAGTCCATATTGATGAGAATTTCTCCCTGCAGTTAAGACTGAATATGCCAAAATGGCTATTTCACATCTTCTGGGAATTTTGTCTGTATGTCTCTGCATAGCCATACCTTCAGTCTCTTCTTTGAGCGCTTGAAGCAGAATCAAAGCCACAGAGACCTATAGGCTCCTTGAGCTCTCTTCCTCTTGTGTGACCTGTAGGAACTGGACCTCTTAGTTCTTTATTTGGAATTTAGATTCATTTATCTTTTCCACAGGAAGATCTTCCAAAAAGGTAAATGTTGTTATCCTTTTCTTAAAATGAAAGAGACAATCTATCTGGATTAATTGTATTCAACTTATAAAGTATTAAGTGTATTAGCTGATCCAGACAAATGCTCTAGAAATAAACAGAGGAAATGATGTTTTGTGGGGTCTTTTTTCCTCTCTTTTAACATGTTTTGTCAAGAATTTCACTATAAAACTCAATAGAAAGTTTTGGATCACATAAGGATATGTAGAGCTCTTTACCTGAAAAAGACATGGGTTAACTTGCAGAATGAAAACTATCAGCATTTGTGCAAAATTAATGGAGTTTTACAGTAAAGGTCATTTATGGAATTGTAGATAACTGAGGGCACAAACTCTTTGAACTCTGTCTCTTCTGAAGAGGTCCAAGAAGGAATTGTAACTTTAAATCCCTGTTTCTAGTATTTAAGTTCTAACATACAGGCTGGTAATAATAATCAATTTCTGAAAGTTTATCAGAAACTCCATCCATCTGAATGGAGAGTGTTTGCAAGTTGGGTTTGAGCTTTGATTCTGCAAAGTGTTACAAGATCTACTGTTAAAATAAAGACTTCAGAAGCCTACTGTTCCTCTGAAAAAAGGTTTTCTTTATTTTAGGATTAAAAATACTAACAACATGCATCTTCTGGAACTTTGAACTGTGAAATTGCATGTTTATGCAAATTTGAAACGTAACCGTATTTACATAGATTAGAAATATGCCCAGGTAGATAAAGGAGTAAAAATTACTGATGAGCATTAGAAATAATAATAAAAAAGAACGTATGAATCATGTAGGAAAAAATATGCATGAAATCAGTTCTAATGCTCTTTTGGAGCACTTGCAATAATAGAGGTTTTCTTATTCACATTCTTCATAAAATCATAGAACACCAGGTTGGAAGGGACCTCAAGGATCATCTGGTCCAACCTTTCCTGGCAAAAGGACAGTCTAGGCAAGATGGCCCAGCACCCTGTCCAGCCAAATCTTAAAATTGTCCAATGCTGCAGAATCCACCACTTCGCTGGGGAGATTATTCCAATGGCTGATTGTTTTCACTGTGAAAAATTTTCCTCTTGTGTCCAGTCAGAATGTCCCCAGAAGCAACTTGTCCCAATTACCCCTCGGCTTTTCCATGTGACTCCTTGTAAAAAGGGAGTCTCCATCTTCTTCATAGCCACCCTTTAAATACTGGAACATGGTGATAAGGTATCCCCTGAGCGTTCTTTTCTCAAGGCTGAACAAACTGTGTTCTCCCAGCCTTTCCTCATACAGCAGGCTTCCCAGTCCTCTGATCATCTTTGTGGCCTTTCACTGGACCCTCTCCAGCCTGTCCACATCTTTTCTGCACAGCAGGGACTGAAACTGAACACAGTATTCCAGGTGTGACCTGACAAGCACCGAGTAGAGTGGGATAATAACTTTCTTATCTCTGCTGGTGACGCCCTTGTTGGTGAAGCCCAGCATCCTGTTGGCTTGCTTTGTGGTAGCAGCACGCTCTTCACTCACACTGAGCTTGTTGTCCACCAGGGCTCCCACGTCCTTTTCCCCAGAGCTGTTACCCAGCCTGTGCTGCACTCCTGGATTATGTTTTCTGAGGCGCAAGGTGCATGTTTCTCTTCATTTTTAAGGATATCTTTTTGTAGATATTTCCCAGACATATAACTGAGGGGGGAGGTGCAGAAAAGGTTAATCCCTCAAAATGTGTTTTAGAAGTTTCTAGGCAGCTGGGGGTTGGCATAAGTCTACTAATTTTGAAGTGATAGCCGTTAAAACAAGTGACCTCTAGAGCAGTGAGAGAGGGAATAATTTCATCTTTATGGGGCTCTAAAGGCACTGAATTTCTGGAAACATCTTTCGGGTATTTCTCCCTCCAAGCAAATCTCTATGCTGATTCTTGCTCTTCTACCACATCTTACTCTACAAGGGACACACTTACAAAATGCATTTTGAGGCATTCATTCACCTTTGTGACCTCAGGTGTCAGAGATATTGAAGATCAACAAAATGGATGAAGCCTCACATTACATGTGATACTGTGGTTTGGTGGGTTTTGGCATGTTAGCCTACCAAATGACAAGACTCTCTGTTGACTTTCTGTGGGAATATCCTTGCTGTCAAAATTCTGTATTTTCAGTGTGTCCTGGTTTCAGCTGGGCTAGAGTTAATTTTCTTCACAGAAGGTAGCATGAGGCTGTGTGTTGATAACGTGCTGATGTTTTGAGTTGTTGCTAAGTAGTCAAGGACAGTCCAGCTTCTCGTGCTGGCCTGCTGGCAAGAAGGCTGGTGTTGCATGGGAAGCTGGCAGGGGACACAGCCAGGACAGCTGACCCAGGCTGGCCAAAGGGATATTCCATACCATATGATGCCATGCTCGATATATGAAGTTGAGATGAAGAAGAAGGAAGGGGGGGAGGGATGTTCGGAGTGATGGTGTCTGTCTTCCCAAGAAACCATTATGCGTGATGCAGCCCTGCTTCCCTGGAGATGGCTGAGCACCTGCCTGCACGTGGGAAGCAGTGAATGGATTCCTTGTTTTGCTCTGCTTGTGTGTGCAGCTTTTGCTTTACCTGTTAAACTGTCTTTATCTCAACCCATGAGTTTTCTAACTTTTACTCTTGAGATTCTCTCGCCCGTCCCACTGTGGGGGAGTGAGCGAGTGGCTGCGTGGGGCTTAGTTGCCGGCTGGGGTTAAACCACGACAAGTGTTATTGTAGACTGGGACAATATCTTAAAAATTAAACAGTTGTGTTCAAAGCAAATATTATTACTGCTGTAGAGTCTACAGCATGTAGACAGAATTTGTGAGTTTGTAGTTTGTAATGCTAGTGACGCCATACAGACACACACTGGGGTAAAACGTAACCCCCACTTTTCTGTGCTCATGCTGGCATGAAGAATGCCTGTCTTGGCCATGCTTACCTCATGAAATCCTAAATTTTCAATCCTTATACCTGAATCATGAGGTCTGCAAAATCTGTTGCAGCTCATGCTCGTGCACTTTGCCTACATATGGCTTTGGCTGGCCAACATGTCAGTGCTTACACATATTGGGCACACCTTCAGCAGTGGTGCAGATGCATCAAAGTGGATATGTAGAGACAAAGGAGTTGATACTGAAGACTTCATATCTTCATACACATTTCAAATGGGTTTTATTTCAGACTAGCCCTAGTTTGATCTCTTAGACTGAATGACTGCAGCTGGAGAGCATTAGATGTATTCCTGGAGCATGTTTAGGTTCACCTGAAAGAAATCGTGTGCCTTGAGACAACTCCACAATATGAACCAAATATCTTTGCAGTAAATCAGAACATTTAGGAGATTCACTGCAAAAACACGTGCCTGACCACACTGAAGTGCTAACAAAGCTATAGCCACAGTACAGTACACGTCCTGCAGTGCTTCACTATATAAGCTCAGGGCCCCACCAGTTTTCAGTGTAAAACCCCCCTAACCAAACAAAGTTTAAGAAAAATGCTACATTGCCCACTTGAGGATATGATTACAAGCCACATGTGCCAAGGACCATAAATAAGTTTCATCTGTGCAACTCTTTGTCCTGAAGTAATGACTACATCCTTCAGACTCCTGTCTTGTCACTGCCCTAAAACCAAAGACAGCATTCTCTTGGAAACATAGATACCCCCCACACACTTTTTTTTTTTAGGTGGAATATTTTCTGTGAGGAAAGGATTGCAACAATGAAAGTATAAAATGTAAATCTGCGTTGCCCAATATTAAAAATTCACAAGTTAGATTTCTGGAGACTGGATTAAAATTCAGCTGATTAAATAATAGTTATGGGGGTGGAATGGCAGAGGTGTCACTGATCTTATTGTAATTAATTCTGTAGAGTTCATGTTATGAACTTTTACTTCTTGCTTTCATAGCTAAAAATAAGAAAATCTGGAAATACCATGCAGTATTAGGACCTCAGCAGCTGGGGATTTTACTGGAAAACACCAAATACCATTACTTTCACTATTAACTTATATGTTATATATAAGCAACATATAACTTTTATGTTGCTGATGACCTTAATATTATCACTGATTAATTTTTTAGTCAATTTCTTAGAAAAATGGTGAAGGCACTGAACAGTTAACATTGTACTTTTAGTACTTCTCTAATCTTATCATACATGGTTTTCAAACCTTCAGGTACTTGAGATGTTGAAGTGTAGATGTAACATTTCAGGTGAAAATCAATAACTACTTTTTATTTATATGAGAAAAATTACACTTTTGCTATAAAGCTGATTTGTGGAAAAAGAGGGCAACCTGTTGTCATTAAGGGCTGTGAACTATATGAAAAGCAATTCCTGAACATTGTTGTGTTAGTGTTTCTACATGACTTAAAAACAGCACAGGGATAAGTATTTTCAAGTATTTAATAGGAAAGCACAGTAAATAATTTATCACTCTTTAAATTCTTTGTAGCTGTATTCAGTAAAAAATCTTACTGATATGAAATACTTGAATACAAGTCATTCAGTACACCATATTCCTCTTTCCATCTTGCATAATATTATTCAAACATTGAGCTATGTCTTCTAGATAAGGTTTTTTTTAATGTCTTCACTCACATAAACATCCATATTTATCCATCGTAAATGGTGGTTTTCTTTCACAATCTTTTACTATTTGTTTCCAGGGTGACATAGTGGCTACTGAGTTGGAAGAACAGTTCTTCATTCCGGCAAATAATGTGCCTCAGACAGTTCACGTCATACCATGCGAACTTATCCTGGAATTCCTTGTTGGTGTCTGGACAAATCAAGAATATAAAACACAGTGCAATACTTCTGTCAAATCAGTTGGCATCTCTTTCCATTTCCTTCTATCTCTCAGCTGTGCACTGGGCAGCTCATTCCGATGGCTGGCTGAGAAATGAGTATCATGGATTTTGAGTCCAATCTTTCTAAACCCACAGTCGTAAAAATGAAGAGTAATAGTTAAAGCAATAACAACAACCGTAAATGTAACACAGACCATCCTATATTATTATCTTTTCTCTGTTCCCCCCATCCTGAGAAACAAGTCCTACAACATCGGCTAAACTAGATCACCCAACATGGCTTCTAGAAACCTTGCTTTCACCTTCAATTCCAAGACATAACTTTGGAACGTTAAGCTGAATTGGCCCACATAGGTTTTTCCCTTCAAATATGACCTGTTCATTATGGGATGCAGAACAATAGGATCTCTTCTTTCTGAGTCATCACCAGTAATAAATATGTGTACATTACCTTTTATATTTCAGGTTACCACAGCTGGCCAGCTGGCCAGTTATAAAATGCCCAAAACTGTATTGATTTTTAACATTTCCTTTTCATTTCATGGCAGCTGATGTGGGGGGCACCTTGTCTTCAAAAAACAATCCAAATTGAGACTTTTTTTTTTTTTAACTCTTTCTTTTCAGTGATATTTCTCAGTTTGTATGGAAGCTTTCTAAGTTAAGATTTTCTCTTCTTGTCTAGTCAACTCTCAGTTACACCAGGACTTCTAGAAGTTACTTTCATGCCATTGTGGAGTCTTCAAATCTTCTTTTAATTCCCTTTACCTAGCAGAGAGTTGTATCAGCACTATCACAACTGCTTGCAGCTTTTCTAAAGAGGAATGCCAACTTACTGTGTTTGTCTTCTCACTTTTTGAAAACAGATCTGAGTTTCTACTTCCTTTCAAGCTTGGAGATTAGTACAAAAAAGAGAGGTTTTGAAATGCTATAATTACAAGGAAGGGTTAATGAAGAAATTTACATTTTCTTAATACAATCTCTCTTATTTAAAATTTGTGTGGAGTAGGTCTCATTTTCCTGAACAGAAAAGTAGCAGTCAGTTGGGTATTTGCAGCTCAGAACACCTTTCAGCAAACAGTCTCCCACTGTAAATTCCAACTTAAATGAGATTTAGGTGTCCAAAAAGCCCCAAATACCAAATCAATTTATCTTATCTTCCAGGATTTAGCAGTAAAGGTGACAGTATCAGACATTTTTCAGTTAAGTTCCTGGCTAGCTACTTGAAGTTACCCACACATTATCAAAACTTCCAATTTTGTGCAGGTAGGATAGAGTTTCTTGCCTAGTGCTCAGTTGCACTAATTTAGGTGGAGAGCTCAAAGTGCATCAAAATTGGTTGGTGCTAGCAACAATAAACATTGTTGTTCACTGCTTGCAATGCCTGTGGCATGCAGTCAAGCAATCTGTTATGTGATTTCTAAGCATCTATTCAACTGGACAGAGATTGAATTTATAGAATATTAAATTAGAAGTCATTTCCTGGGAAGGGGAATCAAACCCAAAATTGTCATTAACATTTTTAGAAATAGTGCCTTCTGTAAGATCTGTACAAGGGGTTTAAAACAAAACTTTTCATAATTTCATAGAATCATAGAGTCATTAAGGTTGGGAAAGACCCTTAAGATCATCAAGTCCAACCATCAACCCAACACCATCATGCCCACTAAACCATGTCCTGAAATGCCACATCTACATGTTTTCAATATCCATTTCCTCCAGTTTCTTTTAAAACACCCAGAATATTGTCAATGTGCTTTATCAAAACTAAAAATTTTAAATCTTGAGTCAAAACTACATGGCTAAAAGAAATGGAGAGTCAAATCTTAGTTTTCAGTGAACTCACTGGAGATAACCAGGATGTAAATACTTGCATATGTAAGTGGGTTAATGGCACCCTGACTATCGCAATGTTATGTTCTCAGAAAGCAAACAGTTTAGGCATTACTTATTTGCATGTATGAACAAATAAGTGTAACCAGTGGTAGGGGGAAATGTAACATTTAATTATCATTCTAATAGTCTACATACAAAATAATTATCATTAGTTTGCCAAACTTTCCAATTATTTTACTGCATTTTGATTCTTCTAATTTGTGGTTCATGTCCAGATTATGACAGTGAGTTAGGGAAGGGAAGAATTCCAGACCTGCTATGGGTTAGAACCTTCTGGCATATGGTTGTGTGGGTATTGCAGTAGACAGGCAGCCTGATTGTAATGAGACATCAATTTAAAACATTAACCTACACATTTTAAAACACATTTATGGAAACGTAGCTAAGTACTAGAGGTATTTATAGCAATATTCATGCACACTGTTTAAAAGCATTATGGTCTAGTGCCCTGGGTAATTACACTCTATTGTCATGAAAAAAGAATGAATTATATAAAAGTTTTAAATACTGTCTTCCAACTGGTAACAAATAAAACATCATAAGCTAAGTTCATAAACACTCAGAAGATCAGCAATGTTAAGTGTCATATATCAGTTTTACAGAAAGTCTTTTAAATTCAGTACTCTGCAATTACTGTACTACAGAGTGTAAAGTGTTTATCATTAATCTAGCAAGAATAAATGGTTGGTTTAGGATAAGAAATGGAATTCAATAGTATATGTTCAACTCTTTATTTTCAAGACAAAATTGGACATCATAGAACCATAGCATAGTTTGGGTTAAAAGGAATCTTTAAAGGTCTTTTAGTCCAACACCTCTGCAATGACGAGGAACAACTTCAAGTTGCTCAGAGCCTCATCCTGCCTGACCTTGAATGTTTCCAGGAATGGGGCATCTACCCATACCTCTCTGGGCAACCTGTGCCAGGGTTTCACCACCCTCATTGGGAAAAATTTCTTCCTTATGTCCAATCTAAACCTACCCTCTCTCAGTTTAAAACCATGACACCTTGTCCTGTCGCAACTGCTAAAAAGTCTGTCCCCATCTTTCTTAGAAGCCTCCTTTAAGTACTGGAAGGCTGCAATAAGGTCTCCCCGGAACCTTTTCTTCTCCAGACTGAACAACCCCAACTGTCTCAGCCTGTCCTCACAGGAGAGGTGTTCCATCCCTCAGAACATTTTTGTGGCCTCCTCTGGACCCACTCCAACAGGTCCATGTCTTTCCTGTGCTGAGGGCTCCAGAGCTGGACACAGGACTGCAGGTGGGGTCTCCCCAGAGCGGACCACAGGGGCAGAATCCCCTCCCTCGACCTCCTGGCCACGGTTCTTTGGATGCAGCCCAGGGTATGGTTTGCCTTCTGGGCTGTGAGTACACATTTCTGGCTCATGTCCAGCTTTTCATCCACCAGTACCCCTAAGTCCTTCTCAGCAGGGTTGCTCTCCATCCCCTCATGCTCCAGCCTGTACCAGGGGTTGCCCTGACCCAGGTGCAGGACCCTGCACTTGAATTTGTTGGACCTCATAAGGTTCACACTGGCCCATTCCTCAAGCTTGTCTAGGTCCCTCTGGATGCCATCTCGACCCTCAGGCTTGTCAGCTGCACCACTCAGCTTGGTGTCATCTGCAAACTTTCTGAGGGCGCACTCGATCCCACTGTCTACATCACTGATGAAGATATGAAAGAATCCTGGTCCCAATATGGACCCCTGAGGGACATCGCTCGTCATTGATCTGCATCTGGACATTGAGCTATTGACCACTACCCTCTGAATGTGATCATCTGACCAATTCCTCATCCATTGAGCAGTCCACCCATCAAATCCATATTTCTCCAATTTAGAGAGAAGTATGTGGTGGGGTACCGTGTCAAAGGCCTTACACAATTCCAGATAGATCACATCCACAGCTCTCCCCTTGCCCACTGATGTGGCCACTCCATCATAGAAGGCCACTAGGTTGGTCAGGCAAGACTTGCCCTTTGCAAAGCCACGCTGGCTGTCTTGAATTAATCTCCGTGTCCTCCATGTGCCTTAGCATAGCTTCTAGGAGGATCTGTTCCATGATCTTCCCAGGCACAGAGGTGAGGCTGAGAGGTCACTAGTTCCCAGGGTCTTCCTTTCTACCCTTTTTAAAAATGGGTGCAATGTTTCCCTTTTTCCAGTCTCCAGGGGCTTCACCTGATTGCCAGGACTTTTCAAATATCATGGAGAGTGGCTTGGCAACTACATCAGCCACTTCCCTCAAGACTCTGGGGTGCATCTTATCAGGTCTTATAGACTTGTGTATGTTCAGAAATTCAAGTGGTCTCAAACCTGATCTTCTCTTACAGTGGAAAATGAAAGTTTCTTACATCATGAAAATTAGGTTTTCTGTTATTGTTGTGTACTTATTTTCTCTAAATTTTGGAGTATTTGAGGAAAACACAGTGGCAATGAACTCAGCAAAACAGAAAGCTGGATTATGTGAGCTTTTGTTTCCTTTGTTTTGTTCTTCTAATCCATCCATGGATGGTAAATATTGGAGCTTTATGAAAGATTTCTTTTGGTATCCCTTCTACCACTCTGAACACAACCTATCCAATATACAATACTTCATTTATTGCATGTTACTGTGTTGATGAACATGCAGGTATCATAATGAAATGCAAAACTTCCTGAAACTTTCAACTGATTACTAAATTAGTATGACATTTAACAGTTAGATTCCTCATTAATTTATTCTTCCTCATCTGATGTGTAAGAGCCTTTTCAATCTGTGTTTACATGCATATGTCTTTTCTTATATGAGTGGTAATGAATTCAAAGCTTAATATTGCTACTTTCATCAACTTATTTCTCCAGCAGGACAAATAGGAGAAACAGCAGAAAATTATATACAATTTTCTACTTCACACTTGTTAGCAGACTAATGATGTGAAGCTGTCAGAGCTACCAGCATCTCAACTTGCTAATGATTTCTTGAACCTGAGCTTGGATGAAAGGGACAAAGACACAAGCTGAAACTCCAGTTTCCAAGGATACAATCTTAGAAACATGCAATAAATATTTAAGTAGCTACGACATGTCTCCAGGAACAGGAGATTTTTTTTTTTCCTTGCACAGTGACATATATAAGCTATGTTGTGATGAGGAATCTGTGCCCTCCAGACTTCATTGTGAAGCTAAGGTCTTGTGAGTTAGGGTGGCTTGCAAGCCACAAGGCTTGCACAGTAGAATAACAAATTCCCTGGATTCCAGTGTTATGTTTCAGATGGTTATCAGACACAGGCACTGAGCAGAGCTCTGTTCTGTGCATACTTGTCTATGTGTCTAGTTCTCTGCCTACCTATCTGTGGATTCATTTTGCTGTTTTTATTTATGGCCAGAAGAAAGCATGTCTTCACTTAAATTAAACTCTGTGAAACATTCTGTGCTAAGCTATACTGTGCATGAAAATAGAACCAAACTGTAGAGGGATGCTGGAGAAACATTTGATGATACTTGAGGGAAACAGCAGGTCTGTTAGGATTCTCTTTCCTCCACTCAAGATGTTGCATAGAATGAGGCTTTTGAGTACTATATGTTGTTTTTCCATTCCCATGTTGTCATGATCATCTGTTGTTTCCTGCTAACCTGCTTTACAACTGGTGTTGCAAAATACATAGTCTGCAATGAAAACTTTCTGAAATATTCTGCCATACAAATGCTTTTCCAACTTTTGCCATGCTCAAGGGAAATGTAAAGAGGGGGAGAACAAGTTTTCTTCCAATTATTCAGTGAATGAAAAAATAAATGGTGAAGGACTGATATGCTTAATTAACTTTTAAACACCTGCATTGGCATGAGTGAGTTAGACACCTTTGTGGATCAGATCTTTGTCCTCGCAGAGCTTAGTTCATATAAACAATTCTACTGTAGCTACTTTTCCAATATGTAAATATTTAAAGAAGTAAATAGATGAAGCCTGTTTCTACTAGAGTGTTCCGGAGATTTTTCCATTTTTGATCTTGGATGCAGAAAACAACCAAAAGGCTCTGATGATAGCCAAAAAAAGGTCTAAATAGAAAATGTCACTGATAAAAGCAAATCTTGATGTAGAATTAGAAAGAAAGTCTGTGTTCTGTTTAAGACTGTTCATTTCACAGAGAAAAACTCACAAAGCAAACACCTACTTCTTAATTACCACCACTGTATGAAAGGAAGTCTCATCTTTTTCAACAGAGATTTTATTTGAAATATTCATTACAGCAATTGAAACAGCATTTAATTTTAATACCTTCAGAACTTAAGGGCAGATGGGGTGGCATTCAAAGAACATTGCTATTAGAAGGTGTAAGAGAGTCAATGTTAGTAAGACAGAATTGAATAGGTCTACATTAGGCATTTGGTTGGACGTGTTTGTTAGAATTGACTGTGAAATGGAAGATTAGTTCCACACAGAAACCAAACAAGAAAAAGAAGACCTAAAATTTGGGAGTTACTGGAGCTCAATTACTCATGGATAGGAGTTTTAACACTAAAATCATAGCTAGAATATCTGTAATTTCTCACCAGAGTGAGAAAAGTGCTAACTTTTACTTAAACATCTCTGTATCATGCAGGGACTATAAAAATGGTTTATGAGGGTTTATGAGGAAATATTTCACAACAACTTATCCAGCCAGCATAAATATTTCTTAGCATTTTTAAACATAATAAATCAATATGGAAAATACTATCCTAATTATAGGGTCACTGATGGTGAGATTCATTTTGCAAATGAGTCATCTAAACTTAGGTGTCTACCTTTAGGTGTACATATACAGGGTAGGTATCATTTCTGCGTTCCCTATGGTCAATGGAGATCAAAGGCTTAATTTAGCTGCTCACCTACAGCAATTTGAGAGGCCTTTCCCTTCAGCTGCTGCTCCAGAAGGGCAGATGTCTCCCAGAAGTTGTGTCCTAACTGCCAGTACCATAGAAATGTCTCATATACACTTTAGGTAACCCTAGACCTTGAAAGCACAGAGTTGAGAGAGCTATTCAGCTGAGCAGCCACCTGAGAACAGGATTCAGTTGTTTAAGCATAGGTAACATTTGAAATGCCCTACAATATATCATACCTTTGCACAGGGCTGACATTTGTGATACATGATATATGACCTATAGAAAAAGAATTGCTTTCTAGACCAGCTGTGAGAGACCAAACTGGACAGTGTAAGTTGTCTAAAATGGTACCTAAACAGCTGAATCATTTTCTAGGCTAGATGAATAGCTCTCCTTGTTCCCCTAACTGCTTTGCTTGTATTTCATTTGATTATGGCGAGAACTTAGACAACAACTCAAATGTCACCACCTAAATTTCGGTGTTTGATTTGAAACTGAATCCCTCCTTCAGTGCTGAATCTCATTTTAAGATATACAACACAAGTTAAACATCAGCCTAAAAATTGCTTGTTGCTTAGATTCTAATGGTCATTCTTTAATAATTTGTCTGTCTATTTATTTTTAAAGAATTTTAAAGAGTTTAAAGAAAGAAAAAAAAGTTTTCTAAAGCCTAAAATAAACATAACTGATTGGGAATATAAATTTAAAGTAGAGAAGTTCAAATAAAAGTCAGGACTTGTTCATGGACTGCAAAAAAACATTTCCTAAACAGTAAGAAATTTTTGCCAAGTAATGGTCAAAAGCTTATACAAAAGCAATAATAAAAACAACAACAATAACACCACCACAACTAATAATAACAATAATAATAATAGGATGTACCAAAGGTTAAGGAAATGGCAATGCTGTAAGTTGCAGTTTAAGACATGTATATGACTGCTGTGGGAAGATAAAAGAGCCAACAAGTGTCAGTAATGAATAGGATTAAGACTCTAAGTACTTAAAACATGAGTATTGGAGTCAGGTGGAGGGCTATAGCTAAATGCTGATGAGTTGCAAGGTGACTAAACTAAGTATAAAGGATTCACAGTTCTGTATATTTAGAAGAATGTAGAAAGACACAGTCATTCCATCTGATCAGGACAGAATTTACCAATTTTTACAAAAGAGGATGTGACAGAAAGTATGTTAAAAATAAAAATTTTCAAATAGTTGAGCCCAAAGTACTTCCTAATCAGAGCATTAAATGAGCTAGTTACACTAGCCACACTAAGAACTGTGTTAATATTTGACAAACCTTGGAAAAATACTGAAGGACTGGAAGACTAAAATGGAAACAAAGAATGACACAAAAAGAAATCATCTAATAGTGATGAAATAATTACTCTTGAGTTCTATAAATAAATAAGCAGAAGATAAAATTCTACAGGATAGTTTCATGGAAGTTTGGTCATGTCTGATACAACACTTCCTTTTCATGAGATGACATGTCTGAATAATAAAGATGCACATGCTGGCATTGCACTTTGATTTCTCCAAGACATTTGCCATAGGGACATGCAGCATATGTTTTTAAGTAGACTGTATTTCAGCCGGGGAATAAAGTGACGATTTAAGTGTTTTCTGCTTAATCTTGCGTATTTAAAAGACTGATATTTTTATAAAGGCAAAGGCATGATATTATTATAAAGTGATCAAAATTACCTTGCTAAATGGTCTCAATGCATTAAAATATGCCTTCATACATTCAGAGGTGAGGTAATAGTTCAGATCTTCAATGATAAAGATGGTATCAGCAGGAGGGAAATTCAGTCCTTGAAAGTAAAGATCTGAGGAAAACTTGATATCAACATTATGACTAGCAGAAGAGAAATTCTGTAATGTCAAAAATATTTCTATGATCTTTTGGTATAGAAGAGGGTAGCAGAATAGGCAGATCTTGTCTCTACATACCATTAGTAAAATATACTTGGTACGCCTACTTCAAATGCAGGTATAGGAGAAAAAAATTCAAGGAAAGCTAACAAATGATACAGAAGGCAGAAAAAAAACCCCAAAAACCTACATCTCATTCAAATAGGAGGTTGGGAGATTACTTGATCCCTGTGCTTTGAAAGGCACTTACTTAAACATGAGAGAGACACAAATTACTAAAGGGCTTTTCAGTCTTGTTTACAAATACATAAAATGAAAAAAATGGCTAGAGAGTGAAGTTAAATAAGTGCAGTTTTAAAAACAGATGCAGTTTCCTGGCAGTGATGGCAATTATCATGGGGACAGGGAAAGAATTATCCACCTTAAAGTGATTGCCTTTAAAGTGAGGTTTGGCATTGGTAAACAAAGATCTGCTTTAACACAGTGTCACAAAGAAATGTTAGTGCCCCTGTGTGTGGAGTTTGAGTTGGATAAACATGGACATGGTGGAAAACCTCAAAATTTGTGAGTTTTGGAAACTTTCTGTTCGTTTCTTTCCTTCCTGGATAATGGGAAGAAGAAAATTGCCTGTATTGCCCTCCATACACTAATGATCCTTGAATTTCCTGATTAGGGCATTGACTGTAAGTGAACCTCATCTTTCGGGACCTCAGCTGATCGGTTTTGATAATGAAGTAGAACTGGATTTCATAATGCACAGCTAATTATACATGGCTACTGTTCCTTTGGCTTTTTTCTTTCTATTGAGCATTAAAAATAATTTGACCTTAGCTGGTGATGGTACCTGAAACCGTGATGCCAGATACGTGGCCTTCCCACATGCCTGAGGCTTTAAGAGGTGTCACATTCAGGATTGGAAAACGTTTTCCTACAGAGTAGGCTGACTTTTTTTTTTTCCTACCCATTCTCTTATTGAATAGAACATAGTTCATCTCCCAGGATTATCAAAGCTGTTCTTTATCATTGCAGGAATTAAGACAGTGACATCTTAGTCATTCCTGTTCCCTGCCAAACTGCAGTTAGGTCACCTGAGGACTGGTACAGTTTGCTCTAAGTACAATCATTTGCTTCTCCATAAGGGAATCTCTGTGAAATTTAATATCCTGAGAAAAATGAGAACAAATGATCTAATCAACATTTGTGGCATTCACTTTCATTAAAAAAAAATATAGAGAGAGAGATGTAAAACTCAAAATATTTTATATAAGAATTATTTATGTGTAGGATTATTATTATTTGTTTGGTTTGCAACAGTGCTTGAATATTATTTATGTGTAGGATTATTATTATTTGTTCGGTTCGCAACAGTGCTTGAACGTCTGTGACAGACATTTTCCAATATTACTGTTTATGGGAGTTCCTATACATAGAAAAGATGTGTAGTAGCAAAACATTTTTCATTCTTGCTAATCACAAAAGTATAACAAGATCCAGTGACTGGAAGTTAAAGAAGTGTGTCGTTTTCAATCTTGAAATTAAGATAGAGTTCCTAGCAGTGAGGTTAATTAAACACTGAACTAAGTTACCCAGAGAGGTAGTAGATTCATCAATGTTTGATATTTTTTGAAAATGAGATTAGATGTGTTCCTAAATGACATGTTTTTTAATACAGTCTTCTGGGGAGATTCTGTGGTCAGGGATTGTCTTCTTTGTCCCTGGTGTCTGGGAGGTTTTTGTGTTGCCTCATTCATTTTCCTTCTTCAAAGGCAGGTGAAGGCAGAGGGGGAGAGGGTGGAACAACTGACAGCATTGTCAACCCTTCCTCTATCTGTGAAGAGACAAAACGAACATTGCGAATGTGCTTATGACTGAGTGCTGGTATGATATTAAGATCCCACCGTGCCATGTTTCACTCAGATATACAGTAGGACCTTCTCCTGAAGAGCTTGGCATTTAAATGGACAGGCAAAGGCTTGGGAGGAGAGTTACAGCGTAGTGAAGTGAAGGGCTGAAAGTGTCGCTTTAAAACCACCGATTATTGTTTGAGAGTCTTGGTACTGCACTTAGAAATTCTCTAGTGAGGGGATTTGCTAAGGCAGGAAAACAAAATATTGGGCTTGATCACTGAAATAAAAAAGCGGGTGACACTGTGAAGAGGGAGCTAGACCAAACAAATACGAAAGACATTTCTAAGTGAATGATGCAGAAGGTGAGGTCGGGGCAGACTTGCAAGGTCCAGTGTCTCTGATTTTGTTGGCTGAGGCTTCCATCTACCTGCATTAAGTATGTTCCTTTCTGAGCTCGTACAGGCAGGACTGATTAAGCCTTAAAGCCCTGAAGTGGGTAAAACTCTGTGGTGTCATCCTCATCAGCTGCCTGCTTGTTTTCTGCAGCCACAGGATAGGCTTGAACAGGTCTTGCTAATAGCTGTCCTTACTCTTTGGATTGGAAAAGTTGCTAAGTTCTGCGGACGCACAGCATGCTGCAGCTAGTAGCTTGGCTTACTCAGTGCCGTGAACTGTGTTCAACTCTTTTTGCCTTTCTTTGTAGCAGCCGCTGGAAACTGTGTTGCCATGGAAATGATTCGCTAGCCTCTTCCAAGAGTGTGTGCTTGGGGAGAGCTAGTGAGCTGCAACTTTCTGTCTGCCTAACAAACAGGCTTCCAAACAGTGTAGATGAACCTACTTAAAAGTCCCTAGTTATTTGTATGAAATCAGTATGCTTGAGGTAAGTGATTGAAGTCATGATGGCCACTTTCCAGACCATGGCTGGACTTCTCTACATCACTAGACATCAGGCAGGAACTGAAAGTCCCTGTTCCCTTTTAAAGATAATTTCTCAGATACAGGAGTAGCACAGGCTCATCATTAGGAGCCTGGGTCTCTTTTCACCACCGCAGCAAACAGCTATTGTGAGGAAACCTATGTGTACAGTCAGGGACATTCAAGCATGAGCTATATGACAGATATTGATGAGGCTTCCTTTGAGATCCCATATAGAAGCATCCGTTCAGGTCAGTGAGAAAGGGAAAGGTTTGATCCTCTAAGTGTTTTGAACATCAGACCTCTGTTCATAAACTATGCTGGAATTTGTTAATGTGGGGCCTGTAGGATTCTTCCAGAACCAGTCAGCCTCCTACCATTTACTCAGTCAACAAAATCAACTACGAATCTAAGGCAAAGCTATAAAATGGGTTCTATATAATCTTTGCAAACTCTTCCAAAAACTCTTCAATCTGTCATGGGTAACAACTCTCCTCATGTTGTGGGAGAATTATTTTAATTTATTCAGCTAACTACTTAGTAGTGGTTGTGAAATTTATTTTGTGGAATGCAGTATAGTTATTTACCAGGCCTGTTGGTGCCTGTAGACAGCTGAGTTTGTGTTTAGAGCTTCCTTCCTCAGCTTTTGGATCCTCTACAATCTCTTATTTTAAATTCTTGACCTTTTCAATTTGCAAGAATTCATCTTTTTTTAGCTATTGAGCCTTTTCACTGTGATGCGAGAGGAACATCACAGTGTACTTCCTTACTGGGAATCTCTCAGACACTTTCTGAAAGGCTGAATTTAAATTACTACTTTTGTCTCCCTCATAGCATTTGGTAGTTTCCCTTGGCAGCCATAAAATGCAGCATGATGCACAGCCATGGAAAATAAAAAATCCCTAGGTTTTCCAAAAGGCTTTGTAATTTGTTCATGTTTGTCTTGCTTCTTAAATTGATTTTGACTTCTATTACAAAACTCAATTGTTACATGTCATGATTCATGCTGGCTTGTGAATAACTTTGTATAATAAAGCTCTTTAAAGATGTAAAACCATTTTCTTCAGTTTGTAGTACTTCACGTCTATTTTTCTTTTTAACAGGAGGAACATTTATTTTCAAATGCGTTTATTAATGTTATTGTTATCACCTCACATACATCTCCAGGTTAAGACTACAGAATGTTGTCATGCAGCTGCTGGGTGGATGGCTTTTATGAATTCATGGATCTAAGCCTCATGTACACAGAAGATGTCAAGCAGCGCACGCAGATGTCCATATATTCTTTAGACTGTGGACCTCAAAGTCTAGTTTTATTTGGAAAAGTGACAGTAAAAATTAGGCTGTGAATCTCCATATTTGTTGTGCTTTTCTTCTACCAGTAAGTCCTGCAGACCATCCCAGCGTTTTCCACATTCCTGATCAATAGTGTTTGCACCGTATGACCACTGCACTCACAGTGATCAGGGAACCCCTCTCTGCTGTGTGAGGTATGTGCATCAACATACACTCCTCATAATTTCTCCCATCTTGATTGATGATAAGGCCAAAAGTTTATCTGAACTGGGAGATGCAAATGCCCAGTTAATGTGACTGTAGGCATTGAGCCTACCATAAGCCATGTTGCTGGGCATGAGCAGAAAAATGAAACGATGGTGGGAAATTTGTAATAACTTTTTTTTCTCTGACTTCTGTAAGAGAAAATGACATTTTGAATGTGCCATATATAAGACACAGAACATGGATCAGAAGTATTTTTTACTTAGAAGCATTTCTACACTCTATACCTAAAGGCATGACCAAAACAGAGATTACAAACTATATTTTTCTCAGCTACTGATGTTACAGATTGGGAAAACTCTTTGCTAAAGTGAGGTATAACCTAGAACTCTTCTTGGGCAGTTTCAAGGAACAGTTCAGATTTTTGGCAAAGTGGTGCTGTGTCACTATCTCTAGGCCTCTGAGTGAAAGAGAGACCATGCCCCAACAATTATATATTTAATTTGTTAGTATGTTTGCAAAATCAACATATATGACAAAGTTATGGTCTATAATTTCCATAAAACTACTGTGGAACTGCAAGCACTGAGAAGCCATCATAGCAGGTGTTCATAAACAAAGTGGTTTTTCATCCCAGCAATTTTTCACTGCCAAATGGTTCAAAGAGTGTGCATAGGAAGTTCAGTAAGAAATACCAGGGCAAGGAGTAGGTTTAGTTCCTGATGCATGTCTCGAAGAAACAACAGAAACTCCAGGGAAACACATGGAGTAATCAAGCCAAGAAAGTGTAACTTTAGTCATCAACATAACCTTAAAAATAACAACACAAAAATCCCCCACAAGACTCCTACCTACAAATAAAAAATTTTGTCCAAAACACTCACTAGGCAGAGGCTTTCATTATAAGTCAGGAAGTTTCTTCTGACTGTAGATTTCTCCTGATCTTGAGGAAACTAGACTTGTGAGCAAACTGTATTTTATGAAACAATTGTCTGATTTTTGCTCCTGAAAGAAACAGCCTGCAAGACATCCTTCTTGAAGTCATCCCAATTAATGAGATCCAAAGCTCCAGTTGCTTGAGTGAAAGCCTGCACTAGTTCTATGCCAAATTCAGAGCAACTATAAAGATTCAGAGCTTCAGAAATGTCACTGAACTTGCTCACTTTACCCTGTCAGAGAACCTGATCTGCTCAAACACAGGCACAACCTTAAGAGACGGGAAGAATTAATTCAGAACATAGACAAATGTTGCTTATTCAGTTTTATCTGATGCTTTTTTCCACCTCTTTTTGAGGCCAGAACATCAGGTTTCACCACTTGTGCTTCTTGAGGGAAAAGATGAACTTTCACTTGAAGACAGTAGGGAAGTTCTAATAGAAAATACTTTAAGGTGACAGCTATAGCTTCCCAAATGGAGTAGCTGATAGCACATTATTCTATTATGGAGCAGAGATAATTCTGGCACTGGTGCCAGCATTCCTATTCCCGAGGCTGCCAGCTTGTGCCACTACATTACTTAGCAACCATCTGAAAAGACAGGGATGTAAAAGAGAAAACCATATTTACTCAAAATGATTGGGAGGGTGAGAAAATTCCTCACTCAGCTCCAAGGCACTCCGAAGGCCAACAGCAAGGATGCAAGAGGGATATGAAAGATGACTTGCATTCTAGGACTTCCCCAGCATGCAAAAAACAGATTAGAGCTGACATTTCTACACTTTTCTCCAAGTCCATTTATAATAAATATTTAAAAACAAGAAAAAAAAATTCAAAAACAAACCCTGAAGGAAAGAGAGGATTCATAATTCATCACAGAACTATACCTTACATGCAAAAGATGTGTGTCCTGAATGTGAAATGACAGTAATATCTTGCCAAATACAATGCACAGTTGTGCAAAGATGATACTGAAAAGCACTTTGTGCTGAGTTTAGAAGAAAAAGCTTTGTTTCCTTTAATAGTTAGTAAAATTCACTTTGTTTCTTTGCCTTTCTCCTTTTTTCTTCCTGGGTACTCATCTTTTTTTTCTGCTCTCTTGTCAAAGATATCAGAATGTTCTTAAGATAATCTGAGTAGCCTGTCCTATTGAAAAGGAATTTTAAAAAAAAGCTTCACTCTTAGGTGAAGCAATTGTACAACGTGTGATTAAAACAATACTTCTTCAAACAGTTGTTCATTCACAAGGTAATTTCTCTTCCACTTTATGGAGCTTTTGTTTTTTTTTTTTTTTTTTTGGAAAGAGTATTTTTGTTTTCTTACTGAATGGATTGTGCTTTGCACACAATTTGCTATGGCAATGAATTACTGTCAGATACTGACTTTCGAAATAGAACTAATTTTCGTGACTAGACAACTTTTGGGTGGCTTTTTTCATAGGTAAGGACAAAAACTAATGTAGTCTGTGATCTAATCTAAACCATCAAAATAAAAAAAAAACCAAAACAGCCCTGAAATAGTATTTGGAGCCATGCACAATGATGATAATACATTCAGAGAGGACAACACCACTTCAGAGGAGATAGATACAGTTTTTGTATCAATGTTTAGTGTAGAAAAACCTGGGGAGATTCCTGTGTTAGAATATTTGGGGGGGGGCGGGTAGGAGGTGGGAACTAATGAAAGATCAACCTGAAACTGAAGTAACAGTATCAGTGGAAAGTGATCATGTTAAGTAGAAGCAGAATAAAGCTAACAAAGCTAACAAATGGCCAGTGTTGGATGGTATTTACTCACAAGTCCCAACAGTACTCAAGGATGAAATAGTACAACTATAGATGTACCATGCATCTCATCTAATTCAGTATCTGAAGACTTGAGAATGGCAAATGTGGTGACAATCCTTAAAAAGAAACATTTCAGGGAGATCTAGGGAAGCATAGACCTGTAAACCTGCAGGAAAATTAATAAAGACTGTGTTGACACTGAGTTATCTGAGACCTGAATAAATGGAAGCTACTTGAGAAGAATCAATATGATTTCCACAAAAGGAAGTCATATCTTGTAAACCTCTTTGACTTCTTTTAAGAGTTCAAAACATTTGTGGATAACATACTCGGTATACTTTGCTTGGATTTTCAAAAGGCTTTTCATAAGGTCTCATGCAAAACACTCCTGAAGAAAATAAACAACAGAAAAGGCAAGTCCTAACATGGGTAAATAAATGGTTAAAAAATAGGAAAGAAGGTAGAAATAAATCATTAAATCTCATACACAGGAAAGTTGCCAGTGGTATTCCACAGAGGCTGGAACTTGTAATGTTCAACATACTCATAAATGACCTGGAAAAGGTAGTGAGCAGCGAGGTGACCATGTTTGTACACAACAAAGGAATTCAAAGGTCAAGACAGTAAGTATGAGGGCTGACTGTGAAGAATTGCAGCCTGATCTTAAAAAATGACTGAGTAATAAAACAGCAGATGAAATAAAAAAAAAAAAAATAGCTCTTTTGGGATAAATACAAAGTAATGTATATAGAGGAAAACAAACCTAGCTTCATATATAAAATTATAAGGTCTGTGCTGCCTGTTGCCATTGGAGTAAGTCTTTGTGTTTTTGACAGATGAAAATATCAGCTCAGTGCTTGCTAGGAGTGGAAAAATGAATCATGTATTTGATGTTACAAGGAAAAGAACAAAGAAATGAGAAATAGCATCATTATGCCACTGTACAAAACCACAGTTCATGCACACCCAAGCTAATGTATGCAGTTAGAATCATAGAATAGAATCATAGAATGTTTTAGGTTGGAAAAGACCTTTAAGATCATCGATGCCAACTGTTAACCTAATACTGCCAAAGTCCACCACTAAACCATGTCCCTAAACACCACATCTACATATCTTTTAAATACCTCCAGGGATGGTGACTCAACCACTTCCCTGGACAGCTTGTTCCAATGCTTGACAACCATTTCAGTGAAGAAAATTTTCCTCATATCCAACCTAAACCTCCCCTGGCACAACTTGAGGACTTTTCCTCTTGTCCTACTGCTTGTACCTTGGGAGACCAACACCCACCTCACTACAACTTCCTTTCAGGGAATTGTAAAGAGCAATAAGGTCTCCCCTGAGCCGCCTTTTCTCCAGGCTAAACAACCCCAGTTCCCTCAGCCAATCCTCATAACACCTGTTCTCCAGACCCCTCACCAGCTTTGCTGTCCTTCTTTGGACACGCTCCAGCATCTCAATGTCCTTCTTGTAGTGAGGGGCCCAACACTGAACGCAGGATTCAAGCTACAGCCTCAGCAGTGCCGAGTACAGGGGCACAATCACTTCCCTACTCCTGCTGGCCACACTATTTCTGATACAGGCCAGGACGCTGTTGGCCTTCTTGGCCACCTGGGCACACTGCTGGCTCATGTTCAGCCGGCTGTCAACCAGCACCCCCAGGTCCCACTCCTCCCCAAGCCTGTAGCGATGCGTGGGGTTGTTTTGACACAAGTGCAGGACTTGCCATTTCTCCTTGTTGAACCTCAAGGTTGAGGTTCAGCCTACAGTTGGCCTCAGCCCATCGATCCAGCCTGTCCAGATTCCTCTGTAGAGCCTTCCTTCCCTCCAGCAGATTAACACTCTCACCCAACTCAGTGTCATCTGCAAACTACTGAGGGAGCTCTCGATCCCCTCATACAGATTATTGATAAAGCTGTTAAACAGAACTGGTCCCAAGACTGAGCCCTGAGGAACACCACTTGTGACTAGCCACCAACTGGATTTAACTCCATTCACCTTTAGGTGACAACTCTTTGGGCAGTTTTCTACAGTTTTCCAGACAGTTTTCTACCCAGCGAAGAATACACCCATCCGAGCCATGAGCAGCCAGTTTCTTCAGGAGAGTGCTGTGGGAAATGGTGTCAAAAGCTTCACTAAAGTCTAGGTAGACAACGCCCACAGCTTTTTCCTCAATCCACTAAACAGGTCACCTTGTCACAGAAGGAGATAAGGTTGGTCAAGCAGGACCTGCTTTTCATAAACCCTGTAGCGTTGCATGGGGCTGTTGTGACCCACGTGCAGGACTTGGCACTTGGCCTTGTTGAACCTCATACAGTTGATCTCAGCCCATCAATCCAGCCTGTCCAGATCCCTCTGTAGATCCTTCCTACCCTCAAACAGATCAACACTCTCACACAACTCGTTGTCATCTGCAAACTTACTGAGGGTGCACTTGATTCCCTCATTCAAATCATTGATAAAGATATTAAACAGAAGTGGCCCCAATACTGAGTCCTGGGGAACACCACTTGTGACCAGCCAACAACTGGATATTAATTTAATTCACCACAACTGTTTGGGCCTGGCCAACAAGCCAGTTTTTTGTACCCAGCAAAGAGTACACCCATCCAAGCCATGAGCAGTCAGTTTCTCTAGGAGAATGCTGTGGGATATGGTGTCAAAGGCTTTACTAAAGTCTAGGTAAACAACATCCATAGCCTTTCCCTCATCCACTAAGCAGATGAGGGAGATTGGATTTGTCAAGCAGGATCTGCCTTTCATAAACTCATGGTGACTGGACCTGATCGCCTGGTTGTCCAGTACGTGCCACGTGGTGGGTCTCAAGATGATCTGCCTCATAACCTCCCCCAAGGTCAGACTGACAGGCCTGTAGTTCCCCAGTTCTTCCTTCCTGCCCTTCTTGTAGATGGGTGTCACGTGTCACATTTTCTAACCGCCAGTCAACTGTGACTTCCCCAGTTAGCCAGGACTGCTGATAAATGATTGAGAGTGGCTTGGTGAGCACTTCTGCCAGCTCCCTCAGTACTCTTGGGTGGATCCCATCAGGCCCCATAGACTTGTGTGTGTCTAAGTGGTACAGCAGGTCACTAGCCATTTCCCCTTGGATTATGGGGGCTTCATTCTGCTCTCTGTCCCTGACTTCCAGCTCATGGGGCTGAGTACCCAAAGAACAACTGGTCTTACTATTAAAGACTGAAACAAAGAAGGCACAAACTACCTCAGCCTGAGAAATGGGAACTCCCGAGTGTGAGTCATGCCATCTTAAAATAAGTGTTGAAGAACTCATAAGAAAGAGAAAGTCCTCTTAAGTAAAAAAAAAAACCCTCAAAACAACAAAAAAACCCCTAAGCAAACTATATTTGTATACTTCTCTAGCTAATAATAATTCTGATTAGAGAATTTGAAGTCAGGTACAGTGCATAAAGTCAAGTAATCACCATAGGTCATCTGAAGGGAACAACAAAACCAAAATAATTTGGGCACTTGTCTTGAAAAGTGCTCTTTGTGTATGTATATCAGGCACCTAAATAACAGCCATAGGAAAGCTGTTCTTGACGTACATAGCTAACCATAGCTAGCCAACAGTGAAGTTCTATTGCATCATCTTCTACAAAAGTTCACAATCATTACAAAGATCTTAAATATGAAATTGATTTTCAATACGTTTGAAATGAAATAAGAATTAGGTAGGTGAACAAAGTATTTCTGCACATATTTAAGTCCTGGTGAACCGGAACCAAATAAGCAAGCAAAGTGGGTTGCTCACTTGTGGCTTAAGATTTCAGGGACATAGCACAAGATGAGAATGTAAACTCAGCATTCCCAGTCATTTTATTGCTCACAAATAGAGTGTAATAACATTTCTAGCACACTGCATTTATATTGGAATATTGATGCCACTGTAGATATATATTTATTGAGTCAGCAGTAAATAAAATAATCTCTTCTTTTACACAATCAGCTCTGCTTGGTGAGCACTTCTGCCAGCTCCCTCAGTACTCTTGGGTGGATCCCATCAGGCCCCATAGACTTGTGTGTGTCTAAGTGGTACAGCAGGTCACTAGCCATTTCCCCTTGGATTATGGGGGCTTCATTCTGCTCTCTGTCCCTGACTTCCAGCTCATGGGGCTGAGTACCCAAAGAACAACTGGTCTTACTATTAAAGACTGAAACAAAGAAGGCACAAACTACCTCAGCCTGAGAAATGGGAACTCCCGAGTGTGAGTCATGCCATCTTAAAATAAGTGTTGAAGAACTCATAAGAAAGAGAAAGTCCTCTTAAGTAAAAAAAAACAACCTCAAAACAACAAAAAAAACCCTAAGCAAACTATATTTGTATACTTCTCTAGCTAATAATAATTCTGATTAGAGAATTTGAAGTCAGGTACAGTGCATAAAGTCAAGTAATCACCATAGGTCATCTGAAGGGAACAACAAAACCAAAATAATTTGGGCACTTGTCTTGAAAAGTGCTCTTTGTGTATGTATATCAGGCACCTAAATAACAGCCATAGGAAAGCTGTTCTTGACGTACATAGCTAACCATAGCTAGCCAACAGTGAAGTTCTATTGCATCATCTTCTACAAAAGTTCACAATCATTACAAAGATCTTAAATATGAAATTGATTTTCAATACGTTTGAAATGAAATAAGAATTAGGTAGGTGAACAAAGTATTTCTGCACATATTTAAGTCCTGGTGAACCGGAACCAAATAAGCAAGCAAAGTGGGTTGCTCACTTGTGGCTTAAGATTTCAGGGACATAGCACAAGATGAGAATGTAAACTCAGCATTCCCAGTCATTTTATTGCTCACAAATAGAGTGTAATAACATTTCTAGCACACTGCATTTATATTGGAATATTGATGCCACTGTAGATATATATTTATTGAGTCAGCAGTAAATAAAATAATCTCTTCTTTTACACAATCAGCTCTTTTTGAGGGGTTACAATCTATTTCTGAAGTTTCAACCCAGCTTACAGCCTGACACCCAATGTTTTAGCAGAGAAAACAAGTGTTCACAAATGCTCCTTACCTTTTCATTTATATGTAAGCCTTAAGTGTAGGATATTCCTTGGAGACATTACGTTAGCAGGGAAAGTGAATAAATGTTTACAGTGAAGAGAAGATAATTGCTTAGGTATGTTTAAAGCCTTTTTAGTGAAACTTATCTGCACTTACAGTTTGTGATTATTAGTCTTTCTCCAATTTGACTAAATGTTTCACCATCACTTTTAAAAGTTCCAGTACAGCTGGCACTGAAGCTCTGCAGTACCATTGCATTTCTCACTGATGAGGTTTTTAAGTTTATTCAGATAAGGTCTAGAATGTCCTAACAATAATAGCCACAGCAGTAGCTATTAGTAACAGTAATAAATACAACATTATTATTTTATCACTGCTGTAAGAGGAACAGAAACAGTGATATAAGAGGCTGAATTGGGGTTTTTTATTTATTTTTAAACAAATCACAATGATATTTTTACCTCTGTAATTAGATTTCTACATGTTAATTTCTTTTTTAAACACCAGTTAATTTTGTTAGTTATTATTTTTCGAACTGAATCACCTTCAAACACATGCAGGAGAAATTATGTTGCTTTTGCTTTGGATAGGGACTATGACTTGGCTAATGTTGTTTCTTGAAAGAAAGGAATACAAACTATGCAACTGATGCAGTTTCATGTGCCTTGATATGAACGTCTTGGATTTTTTGTGATTTTTTTTTTCAGAAGCTGTTTTCAAATGGGAAGAAGATTTCTGTCTTAAGCACAGTTCCTGCTGTTATAGGCAGAATCCTAGTAGTAGGTATCTGGTAGCATATCATTAGAAGTTGACTCTAAGCTTAAATATCTAGAGGATGACTCAGATGTCTAAACATAGACATAATAAGGCATTAGATGCTTTGCAGTATCCCACTTAGATTCCAGGTACAAATCTAGGATACCAGCATCTCACAAGACGTGTGCTGCTGTTGTACAGGTGTCTGCTACAGCCTAAAGACCCTTATACTGCACTAGATGCGCAGGTAAACATGTGAGCTGTTTCCCAGCTTTTGATGAAACGTTGTAGTGGCATGAGGTACACACACGAAAACTTTTGCTGAGCTGGTGAACAACAACCACTTGGCAAGTTACTGCTGTCCTGCTTTCAGGTAACCCAGAACTAAAGGTAACAAAAGCAAAACTTTCACAGTAGATGCCTGACTTGTCTGCAAGTCAATTAAGAGAAATGTGTAGAAATTTTAATATGGCTTTTTCTGTGGCAAGGATAACATTTTTTCTAATTTAGTTCAGACACAAAACAAGATTTAGTGCTCAGTCCCCAAATGGTTAACAGGCCAAGAAAAGAACTCAGTCTACAAACAGATTTTTTTTGCATTTCAATCTTAAGCAGCTTCTCTTGAGTTTGTGGATTTCTAGGCTCTTAGCAATCAATGCTTGCATAGATTTTTATGAAATATTAGCACAGATATCACAGATAACAGAACAATTCAATTGAAAAGGGAAAATAATCATCAAAACACTAATGAAAAATTCTCTAGTGCTGTTTATGTAAGACTTAATTCTGAATATTTATGCAAGCAGTGTCAAAAACAAATTGAAAGAGAGTAAGTCCCACAGATGCACAGCTGACCGTAAAGGCCTGTAGACCACAGCTGACCGTATCTGCCTGAGCAGATAGATACATTCTGCTTTTAAAAATTCAGCAACTAAACTTGACACATGGAAAATCCACGTGACTCAACATTTGGTCAGAAAAGAGGAGAACCACACATGGCAGTTAGTTTCCCAGGCAACTTTGAATCTCTGGGAATAAATCCTAAAGAATGTCTTTTCTCAGAGTCTTTTTCAGGAGCAAACTATTGTTATGTAATGGTAAGTTACAGAATGCTTTTCTGTTTCAGCTAAATTAGATAATTTCTGCAGTCTCTTCCTAAATGCTTCCCAGATGCTTCCCAAATGAATTAGGTGGGAATGAGTTCCTTACAGGTTTCACAGATTCTTCTGGCTTTTCCAGATTTTTTAGTAGGTTTTTATAACAGTTTGTCAAATTTTGGTGGGGTAAGACTGCCCTCCTCTCATCCTTTCTTCACTCTTATATTTATGATTGGAAGAGACTGTTTTCTAGGGTTTTTTTTACCTTCCCCAGAAAACATGTCTTACAGAAGTCTTTGATGGTGGTGACACTGTGTTAGTCATACTTCTGTTAGAATCTGGTTTAGAAGATCCTCTGAGAATATTTTGACTCACAGCTCTGGTGTGACCATGTTTTTCCCAAAGGAAAATACAGGAATAAGAACGGGGCGGCCGGGGGGAATCACTGAAAGAAACAGTCATTGCTGTTTAAGCACAGAGAGGAAGATGAGAAAATGTCCCTCTTAAGTTTACTTTTCTTGGCAAAATTGTGCTTGAAGGCTGTCCTGTTGTTGACAAACAGCAACGGCTATAAGCCAGTTCTTGTTGAAAACTTTAGGTAGAGGTACACGCGCTTACTCTACACCTACTATGTAATTCATGTGCAGTGAAACCCACTTATCCCTAACAGACTTGATCAGCGACATCCTGTGTTCTTTGACCTGTCCAGTCTACCTGGGAATACTATTTCTAAACAAGAATTTAAGTGGAAATGGAATTTAAGTTATTAATCCATAACAAGAAAAAGCGTCTGATGAAAATGCTGGTGTCATGGGTTAACCCCATTGGACAGATAAAGACCACACAGTCACTCGCTCACATCCCTCACCCATCCCCACTGGGACAGGGGAAAAGGAAAGAAAGAATAAGAAGAAAACTTGGGATCGATATAGAACTAACAGATAAAAAAATAGTAATAATTTTTTAATAATTGAAGGATAAGTGGAAGAAGAGGGAAGAAAACAAAACAAGTGACACAAAGGCTCCCATGGGTAGCCAGTTCCTGAGCAAAAGATGGCCAATCCCTTAAAATTCCCTCTTTTCCCTTTTATTGCTGAGCATGATGTTACACGGTATGGAATATCTCTTCGGTTAGTTCAGCTCATCTGCCCAGTTGTGTCCCCTCGCAGCCTATTGCGTACCCCCTAATCTATTCACTGTGGAGGCAGAGCGAGGAAGAGAGAAGGCTTTGATGCTGTGCAAACACTGTTCAGCAAAAGCTAGAACATTAGTGTGTTATCAGCACTGTTTTGGTCAAAAATCTAAACTACAGCACCATATGAGCTGCTGTGAGGAAAAGTAACTCTGTCTTAGCCAGGTCCACTACAACTGAACAGGTTATTGGTGGGTAGGAGGCTTGTTTAAGCAAAAAGGAACAGCATATATCTCTCTGCCAGGATGTCTGTATGTCTGTTCCTGTAAAGGCATATCAGCTGTCCTCCACTGGAGTGATTAATAAGCAACTGGATTTTTTTTTTTTGCCCCGGTATAGGTTGGCTGGACTTATACAGGTATTTTTTAATGAATTTTGCATTTCATTTTTTTTACTTAGCTTTTCACAAACAAGACCCCTACAAGGGTGGCTGGAAAGAATGTTCATAGAAAGTTTGGTTAAGTACACCTTAGTTCAGCAAAAAATAAGTTATTTTTCTATTACTGAAAATTGCTTTTATTTTTGAGATTTCTCCAATCAAAAGCACGGAAGTTAATAAAATAATTACAATTTTGAGCCATCAAAATAAATGCTTGCAAGCTAGCAATAGGACAATAACTCCTTTCATGAACTATTTGTAGAACGGCTGTAAAGAATTCATACATTTGAAAAATAAAAAGGAACAGCAATTTTTTGTCAGTTTTTAGAGGGATAAATTAACTTTTTAATGGTAATATATATCTTCTTCATAGAATTCTCTTAGAATTCTCTCAGGTTACCAATACAAGTCTCTTGGTACAGTAAAATTAAAGGATAGATGCTTTCTTTTCCATTAAAAGAAAAAAAAAACAAAATAAATGAAAAAATATGTTTTATTTTCTTCTTAAATACATTATCATTTTACCATAGCCTATCCAGATTGATTACTCTATAAGCAGCATCATGTTTTTAAAGATTGAATCATGGCTACTTGCTCTCCAATATATCTGACCTGATAATACACTGAGGAAATCTTTTCCTTTATACGAAATAGCTTAATGTTTGCTGTGTCAACAAAGATATGTCTGAATAGTAGATACTTACACGGATATTCTTCAAGAAAATGTATTTTTGAAGTACATCTATAAATTACACAGTAATCCTTTTACCTTTATTTGTTAATTGTTCATAAAATGTTCGGTAGTCTTCTTGTCATTAAAATAGCGATTCTTCTATTCAGTTTGCTATATTTTGCAGTCAAAAAGTGTTATAGTGCCCAGAAATTAAATATGGCAGAAGCAACTGGACCTAGATCTTCCCTGGCACCCATCTAACCACAGTGATGAATTAGACCACGGACAATGGCTGCTGTTGTTGAAGTGGATTAAGGTATTGCTGTCCCGTACATTTCTCACCAGTTTTCTGTTGAGAGTCACAGCTGAGAAGAAGCTGAGACTGGCATGCTTCTGTGTGTCTTTCATCCAGTTCACACCTCTTAATTTGGATTTTCTATAAAGATTGTTTCAGATATCCAGAAGAGGGACAGCAGTAAACTGTGTGAATGCCACCCATATCTTGAACTGGCACTGGTGTTTATACAGCATTGCCTGATGATGCTTTTTCACTTCTCTTACTCCTGACCAGTGAGTTCAAGACCCAGTTTATGTCTCCATCCACACCAAAGAACCAAGGTTGTGGTATTCACTGATGGGATGCATAGAGATTAAATTATATCCCTAGTAAGGTCAAGGGAAACAATTTCCACACTGATCTCCATTGAACCAGGAAAGACCAAGGGGTCATTGCTTCTTGAAACATTTTCCTTGGCTGGACTTGCTTTGCCTTGCCTTGCCTTGCCTTACTTCTTGAAACATTTTCCTTGGCTGGACTTGCCTTGCCTTGCCTTGCCTTGCCTTCCTGCCCTCCTCCTCCTCTCCCTTCCCCTTTCCCTTACTCTGTTTATTTTTATTTTTTCTCAAAAAAATTGAGATTAAATCATGAACATTCTCAGGATTAAGAATAAATTATTCATAGTTTTTTGAGACAAAGGAAAGTATCATATAGCATCACTATTTCCTGATAAAACTTTCTTAGTTTTCCCAAGTAGAACTGGATTTCTATTTTGTATTTCATCTCCTATAGAGAATGGAATATAGTACATTTTCATATATAAAATAATTCTTTGAGTCCTTGTTTCAGATTTGTTGATCATTGCTTCTACTTTTTTGATAGGTAGTTGGGGTTTTTTGGTCATATCCATCCCTTTGATCAGAGGACTATCTAATTTACCAGTAGAATTTTTATTTATGTACTTTCACTTCTCCTCTGGTGCTTGCAATAGCGACAGCATGGGGACACAGGCAGAGGCACACTGGTGGTTACAGGCAGCCTTGTCATGTTGTCCCAACTGTAAATAGATCGGGGTTTGCATCAAGAGCTAGTTAGGTTGTTTATATCCATCCCTTTGATCAGAGGACCATTTCAAAATTTTTCTGCTTTTATCTTTCCATATTTTCTACTAATTTCTAGTATAAATTAATCTACAGACAGCTTGATATCAATTTTTTTTCTCTACATAAAAGTTGTCTTTCATTTTAAATGGTGTTACTATAACATTTGTCTTCCTCATCTTTTTAGAGTAAACACCAGCTTTAATTGTGTTACACAAGATAAATCGAACTTGGATTTTAGGGCTTATGTACACCTGTGGCTGCTGCAGGTGTAATAAACCCTGAAACTGAATATGTGGGCAAGAAGGTCTCCAGAAAACCCTGTGGCCACCAACCAAATCAGTTCTGGAGACTGTGTGTCTCTCTTCTCACAGCACTATGTCACAGCTACTATCCCTGCCCTTTGGTGCAGCACTATTAGACTAGTAGCTGTTTCTGAGCATATGCTGGTAAATGTTAAGCCATTCTGTATCGACTTACCCCTGGAATCTCTACCAGCTTGAAAAATTCAACAATACATTCATTTTCTCCATGTAGATGTCTTAAAATTCTTCTTGGAGAATAGTTCCTCCATTTCTCATATTACTGCCATGGTCCTTTTCAGCATCTAATCTAATTTGGATTCACCTTTCCCAAATTTCAGTGATGGCAGAGGACACTGTATGCTATTTAAAGACTTGTTACTGTAACATTTAGTTTAAGTAAGGAGTTTTCTGTTCTTTTTAATATTGTATTTCTGAGAAGAGGAGGTAGCTGTATGAAATAGCTTAACTTTGAAAATTTAATTTACTACATAACTGTGGTAGATTAGCTATGTTTCATAAAAGTAGAGGTACTGCAATGACATTTGAAGAAAAAATTATGGTGGGTGGTGAGGGATTTTTTTTATTTTATTTTGATCTTCTCTGATGAGCACATAAGAAGTCTGACTTTTTATATGTATATCATATATATATATACTTCATATATATATATGAAATAAGAAGATTTCAAATATTAAGTGCAATGAGATTACAGAATTATATTACAAATTATTATGCCCTAGCTGTCTAATCTATGAAACAAATAAAAAAAAGCTTCAATTTCTGTAGAAAAAAATGGTTTTAATTTCTTCTTTCAGAGACATAAATTCCTTTTTGACAGGCTTTTTTTATATTTCAACTCTCTTCAGGGATAGTGTATTTTTTCCATAGATATATGTCATGCTTGTCTAGTGATTTAAAAGGAGAAGTAATGTTTGGTAGCTAGATCTGAGATGGAAGAATAAAAAAATAGTATTTAAAAAAACCAACTTCTTTTAAAGGTAGGTCCCTTATGAAATAAACATAAAATTATTAATAAACACAATCACACTTTCCTGAAATGTAAATTATCACTGAACTTTAACACAACCTGAATTTGATGGCAACTGAGTAATTGTAAGGTGATCAAATTTTACATCAAGAATACACATTTAAACAGTTTATTAATGTGTAAGATAAGGTCAAATGCTGTTTAAATAAGTGGTTTATTATTAGAGTCAAACAGATGAGTAGGTTGATCTTAAACATGGCTTTCAAGTCACAGTCAGATTTCAAGCCATAGTAGGAGGAGGGAGTACATATTTTGCCTGTAAAATGCTAGTAACATTAGCTGTAAAACATAATTAGTAAGTCATAAACAAATGTATAAGATAGATTTTCAAGTGTTCATTAAATTGCTTATGTACATTATTCTATCTTCAAATTGTATAAGTCATCTAAACGCAGTGTAGTCCAATGGACTCAGGTTACATATATTTTACAGAAACAGGGCACATACGCGATTATTGGAAGACAACCATGCTTTGAGGTAACTGCCTAAAAGCACAGGAGCTTGAATTTCGTGCTTAAATAGATCAGACAGATATCTCCAGCTTTGCTTTGCTTTACACTAATGTTGCCGTGTTACTACTTTCGGTATAGAAACAAATATACAAGATGGCAATAGATTTAAGTCCTCCTAGTTTTATTCTTTCAACATGTAAATATGAAGATGCTCAAACACAATAAAAGCAAATATGCCTGATAGTCTGCATTAAGCCTGGTACCTCTGCCTTCTACTAAGTTGCTATTTCCATTTCCAGTGACATTGCTTATGCTGAGACAAAGTCAGTTAATACAACTATCGCTCTGGTAAGACCCTGGCTACACCAGCTCTTCTACTTGCACAAACTTGCAAACTTCCCGTCAAGTGCAGAGGTCTTTGATAATCCCGAAGTCATTATGATCACATACAGTCTTTCTGAAACAGTCATCCTCTGGGCTATGATTTGTTACCAGTAAACAATCAAGGCTGTTAAAATCAGATGGTTGGCATAATGGTCCGCAATAAGAGTTGTTATCAGATGTACGGATAAGCTTTTCAACACAAGATATTCTTTGATCTCATGTCCAAGAACGTTAAAGTGATTGCTCATTCAGAGAGGACATTTTAAAGTGCTTGGCAAAACTAAGTATATTTTACCTTTACAACAGAAGGTTTTCTGTGCAAAGAATAAGCATAAGGAAAAAGAAATGCACAGAATTTGTTATTATTATTATTTTTATCTAAACTGGTACCAGTTATGCTTAAAAAGTGAAACTTGTATCAAGACTTATATGTATTTCCCAGCTAATGAAGGTTAACCGCTCAACTTTCATTATGCATAATAATTTCAAAAACATCAACATTATTGTTTATCACTTACACAGTTACCACTGACTAATGAAAGCATGCTGCGTCTTTTGAAAACATTTTCAACTAGCTGGCACCAGGAATGGTTTAGAAGAACCCATAGAAGAGGTACCATTGGCTGCATTTAAACAAAAACAATGAAATGTGTAGAAATTATCAAATAGTTCCCACTAAAAATTATTTGACTTTACAGCTTAGACTTATTAAATGTCAAAATTAAGTAAAGGAAATACTTAGACCACCCCACCTGCCAGTGGAAGAGAATGAGGTTTAACTTTATTTTAAAAATATCAAAGAGCTACTGTTAAAACAAATATGGTATGCACTTCAGACACACTAGTCACAAAAAACCTCCATTTTCTAGAATCAAAAATAAAAATCCAGAAAGATACTGCTGAGAGATGAATTTTGCAAAAAATATGCTATTTATCCTTTAAAAGTGATCTCACTTGTGACATATTAGTAGCATGGAGTGACTGTTGTGTGTTATGGGAATGGCCCCCTAATTAGTTTTGTCATTAAAATTCATTTAAAACCATTTTGTTCTTGATATTTCTTAATTATTCCAATGGCACATTCAGATGCCTCCAGATGGCTTGAAGCAGGATAAATAGCACTGAGAAACTTCCCTAATATCATCCTACTCTGATTGCTATTATCATTCATGCAATATGCAGTTTCTCTATATTAATTTTGATGTAATTAAGTAACAAAAGGAGAGAAATTCTTTTGGTAATGTTTTGGTTTTGGAAGAAGTATCTTCAACTGCAAAGATGTGCAGTTAGAAAAATCAG